>NC_048226.1:63288171-63357980 GCF_002007445.2 Ailuropoda melanoleuca
GTTTTTTTTTTTTTTTTTTTTTTTTTTTTTTTTGTGCCTGAAGGGCAGGACTAGGCCTCATTTTATTGCTTAGTGGCGTCTTTGAAGAAGATTTTAGTAGGTAGATAAGCAGTCTATAGAATGAGAATAATTTGCTTTCATCTCAGTCTCAGAGATTGGAAGTGGTTGTGCATCTCATGTGGAGGTTTGGAGGGTCAGAAGTGGGCGAGTGACCCTTTACTCCGCTTCCTGAGGCTTGTTTCCCAAAGGATCACCAGGCTTCATGAAGCAAGTAGGCATAATACACAGCATTGTAACTACAGGGTGTTTTTGTTTTTGTTATTTTTTCAAGATTTTTAAGTAATTTCTACACCCATCATGGGGTTGAATTGAATTTTCAACCCCATTAGCAAAAGTCGCATGCTTTACTGACTGAGCCAGCCAGACATCCTGTAACTGCAAATTTTTATTTTTAAAGATTTATTCATTGATTTGACAGAGAGCACAAGCAGAGGGAGCAGCAGGCAGAGGGAGAGGGAGCCCGATGTGGGGCTTGATCCCAGGATCCTGGGATCATGACCCAAGCTGAAGGTAGACACCCAACAGACTGAGCCACCTAGGTGCCCCTGAAATTTTTTTTCTTAGCGCATATGCATGAACCACGTGGGGGGCGGCAGCAGAGGGAGAGAATCTTAAGCAGGTGCCTAGATATGTGGCTCGATCTCGACCTGGAGATCATGACTCCAGCCAAAATCAAGAGTTGGACGCTTAACCCGACTGAGCCACCCAGGGGCGCCTTATACAAAATTTAGTATGTTAGGTGGCAGTCCAAAAATCAGGTAGAAATCTTTCTGCCTTTTTAATTGATGGTTGGTAGCATATCTGTGATGTTGCTTCTTTATCCTAAGTTAAGATTGTAACTTAATGATCGATTTTCAGTGTGTGTTTATAAATGAGGCAAAAGAATAGTTTACCATAGAGGCTTTGAGCTAGATTGGTAGGGTTGGAGTCCCAGCCTCTTTTTTAGTTACCTGAAGTTGCTTTCTCTGCCAGTTTCCTCATTTATTAAATGGGTGTAAGAATAGTACCTACCTCAGATTTGAAAGGATTAAATAAGTTAATACATTTTCTAAACTAGGTGTTTAGAATAAGGACCGGCACATAATAGGCTTTTAATGACCATTATCTTCATGATAAAGTTACTTTAATGTAAATTGACCCAGAGAAAATAAAATGTGACTAAATGAGCAGAAAAAGCATTTCTCTTGAGCAAGAGTCTTTACTGACTCCAAAAATAGTATGAGAAAGGCCTGGATTAAGCATTACTCTTTTAAGATCAGTTGTTTGATATGTAGATAGAATTCTTGTTAACATTTTATAAGTTTCTTGTATCACAAACCAGTTTAACTCATTTAGCTGTAAATGTGTAATCGTGTTTGCTGGTAATACCACAGTTCCTTTCCACTGTACTGGGAATGCTGGTGAATTTTGGTTAGATCTTGAACCTCATGTGTATCTGAATCCAGAGCCTGTGTTCTCTCCCAGAGTGCCTTGCTGCTTCTGGGAGGTAGGCACTGTCAGCTGTGTTTCTTGGGTGCTGGGCTGGCTTTTATCCCCACGGTTCCATCTTGTATTTCTGTGTCGAAGGACTTCCAGGTTTAACCAGGCTCATAGCAGCTGTCCCCATTCCCTCCCCTTACTGCTTTCTTAGACTTAGTTGTTGTGATAGTTTTAATAGAGTTACTCTTAGTGATATTTAGTATTATATTTAGGCTAAATCTTTGTTTTTAATAAATGCGTCTGGAATTTGAAGTTGAAAAACAGATTAGTGTTCATATTTTTTTTTTTTTTTTTTTTTAAGCCTTCAGTCTGTGGACTTTGAAGCTGTGGCAATCACGGTGAAAGAGCTAGTTCGGTACGCCCTCAGTATCAACCCAAACACCCAATCCTGGTTAATTATTCAGGCAGACATTTATTTTGGTAAGTGAGATGTATGGTTGCTTTGTGTTTTTTTTGTGTGTTTTTTTTTTTTTTTAAAGATTTTATTTATTTATTCGACAGAGATAGAGACAGCCAGCGAGAGAGGGTACACAAGCAGGGGGAGTGGGAGAGGAAGAAGCAGGCTCACAGCAGAGGAGCCTGATGTGGGGCTCGAACCCATAACGCCGGGATCACGCCCTGAGCCGAAGGCAGACGCTTAACCGCTGTGCCACCCAGGCGCCCCTGTGTTTTGTTTTTTTAACGCTTTTAGAAGTGAAAATAAATACTTGAAACATTTTTTCCCCAATACTTTAAGTCTTGTTTTTGACCTCTAACTCTTCTTCCTAGATATACTTACAATATTCATTTTTTCCATGTTGAACATTTGGTTCAGATACTTTTAATTTTTTATGTTGACTACCTTTTTTCTGTTTTTTTAAAAAATGTTGAATGTTCATCTAAGTTGGTTGAAACATTCTTAGGGAAAGAAGTTAAAGTTTAGTTTGTAAAATTGCTATTCTTTTTTNTAAAATTTTTTTTTTTTTTTTTTTTTTTTTTTTTTTTTAAAAGATTTATTTTTAGAGAGCACGCACGTGAGTTGGGGGGAAGGACAAAGGGAGGAGGAGAGAATCTATAAGTGGACTCCCCGCTGAGCCAGGAGCCTGATGTGGGGCCTGATCCCAGGACCCTGAGATCATGACCTGACCCAAAACCAAGAATTGGACACTTAACTGACTGAACCACCCAGGTGCCCCTATAAAATTGCTATTTTAAAATACTCTATTCTAGGTGGAGTGGCTGGCTGGGTGGCTCAGTTGGTTAAGCATCTGCCTTCGGCTCAGGTCCTGATCTCAGGGTCCTGGGATCAACAGTGCGTCAGGCTCCCTGCTCAGCAGGGAGTCTGCTTCTCCTTCTCCCTCTGTCCCTCCTCCTGTTTATGCTCTCTCTCTCTTTCAAATCAATAAATAAAAATCCTTAATAAAAAAATTTAAAGAAATATTCTATTCTAAATATGCTATTCTAATATCTGTCTTGGCACTCTTGATAATTATTTGTACTCTTGGAAATAGATTCCTGACTCCTTCCCACCCTCATTATATGTGATAGATTTTCCCACTTGATATAAAAGTTCCAATATTTCTATTACTGTATGGATCAAGACAAATTTCCGACTGTCATTTCAAGATCAGTTTTCTTTAGGAGTTGAAATTTTTAAAGAGAAATTTTAAAATAATAGTATAATGAACCCCCATATATCTGTCACCCGGCTTTAACAGTAATGAACTCATGCCCAGCTTCTTTCCATCTGTACCCTCACCTGCATCATCCCCCTCTCCTGGATTCTTTTTGAAGCAAATAATTACTAGTTTTCATGCTCGTTTTCACCCTAACCCCCCAAAGAACTTATTCTCAAGATCTTAATATCCATGTTCAGAATAGATTTACTGGGGTGCCTGGGTGGCTCAGTCGTGTCTGCCTTCGGCTCAGGGCGTGATCCCTGCGTTCTGGGGTTGAGCCCCATATTGGGCTCCTCTGCTGGGAGCCTGCTTCTTCCTCTCCCACTCCCCCTGCTTGTGTTCCCTCTCTTGCTGGCTGTCTCTCTCTCTGTCAAATAAATAAAATCTTAAAAAAAAAAAAAAAGAATAGATATTTACTGGTTATAAACTACCTCAGAAAATTCAGGTATGTTTCTAGGATGGGTGTTTGGGAAACAAATACCTCCAGTACTAAATTCTGTGCTAGTAAGATTAACAAAAAGTCTGAGCTAAATTTTTGGCTGATCAGTTTTAGAAAGTAAGGAGCATATTATATTGCTTCTTTAAAGTAGTCTTTTAAAAAGATGTGATTCTGTGTGTGTGTGTGTGTGTGTGTGTGTGTGTGTGTGTGTGTGTGTGTTGTCCTGAGTGTTATCCCTAGCCCTGTGGTTTGAATCTGCTTTTGTCAACTCATGAAGTAATAATAGTGGACTCTTTACAAAAGAGGCCTTGTCTGTTTTTTCACCTGTTATGTCTCATGATAGGTAATTCTTCCTTCCATTTTCTGCTTTAGCAACAAATCAGTATTCAGCAGCTCTCCACTATTACCTGCAGGCAGGAGCCGTGTGTTCTGATTTCTTCAATAAGGCTGTGCCCCCTGACGTATACACAGACCAGGTAAGCTGTTTTTGTGGGCTCTTTCTTGTCTACTTTTACAGTTTGTTTTTTCCGGGCCCCTTTTTGGGTGAGTTTATTTCTTTCCATGTATGTGGTGGTAACTCCCAAATGGAATGCTTTAGACGCAGTTCCTCTCCATGTTTCTAGGGCCCATAGATCATTGCTGCTTTGCTGTCCCAAAACACTAAAACTCAACCTGTCCAAAACTGATTTCAGCATATTACCTTACAGTCTCCCTCCGCATGAGCTTTTTCCACAAAAAGAACAACAGAACACCAAAATACCAAAACACCTTTGTTCAACCATTTGAGTTGACCAAGCCCAAATCCTGAGTGTCCTATTTTTTTTACCAATGCTCCCACCAAAATCCAGTCAGCCTTCAAGACATACTGATTCTCTCTCTTAAATCTCAAATTTATTTCATTTTCTTTCTATATGTATTGCGCTTTGCTCTGGTTTAGGCCACCAATGTCACAACTTACTAAATGGTATTTTTCAGTACTTCAGTAATAAATGGCTTTTGAAATGAGATCTTACATTTTTTAGTAACTAGCTATTTTTAATTAAAAATTCTATTTTTTAGAGCAGTTTCAGATTCACAGCAAAATTGAGCAAAAAATAGAGTTCTCATATACCCACCATTTCCACATACACAAAATTTTTGCCACTGTTGACATTCCACATCAGGTAAATTGGTTACAGTTGATGTTTACTAGTTTTTGAAAGTAATCAGTGTGTTTTTGTAGGTAATAAAACGAATGATAAAATGCTGTTCTTTGCTGAATTGCCACACACAGGTTAGTTTATGATACTATGTTGTTGGTTTATTTTTTTGTATATTTGAGTTTATTGTAATTATAAAGCATTGGACTGGGAAGTAGCCTTTAGTGTTCATATCATAAAGTTTATGCTTTTAAGAATTTGACATATTCTTTAAATTTTTTTTTTAGTAAATTTTAACTAAAATGAAAGTATGAATTCATTGGTATGAATTCCAAGTATGAAAGTATGAAAACATTGGTCTTTGCATTTTCAAGTTTTTTTTTTTTTAAGTGGGTATGTACATAAGTCAACTAAGGAAATACAAATCAATATGGCAATGGGATACCCCTTCATATTCACTAGGATGGCTGTAACTGAAAGAAACATAGTGTTGGTGAAGTGTGGAGCAATTGTAACCCTCATACATTGCTGGTAGGAATATAAAATGGGGCAACTACTTTGGAAAACAACTTGGCCGTTACTCAAAAAATTTAAGCCTAAGATTACCATGTGACCTAGCAGTTCAATCCCTAGGTTTATAACCAAGAAAATGGAAAATCTGTCCATAGTGTACATGAATGTGCACAGTATCATTATTCATAATACCCAAAAAGTAGAAACATCCCAGATATCCATCAGTTGGTGAATAGATAAAATTTGTTAGTGCCTATAGTATATTATTTAGCCATAAAAGCAAATGAAGGGCTGATATGTGCTACAACAGGGATGAATCTTAGAAGTATTATGTCAAGTGAAAAAAGCCACATACACATGGCTTTGTATTATGATTTCATTCATATGAAATGTCCAGAATAGGCAAATCTATAGTCAGAATGTAGATTAGTGGTTGCCAGAGACCAAGGGGGTGGAGGAATGGACTAGCTGTGACAGGTTTAATTGCATGTTCTGTATGGCCTTGAAAGTCATTATGCAATACTTTTGTTTGGCAGTTTTTCATTCCTTTCAGTTTTCTGAACTGGTTTTTTGCCAGTTTCTCAAATAAAAGTGTAAAATTTATGATTTTTAGGTCATTAATTAAAGAAATGGGCAGATTTTTTGAAGATTGAGAGCACGAGAGAGAGCGCTGCAAGAGTGCGCATGTGCACATACAGGCAGGGGGAGGGGCAGAGGGAGAGGGAAGAGCAGGCTCCCTGCTGAGCAGGGACCCCCCCCCGCCCCCCCAACTCCATCCCAGGACACTGAGATCATGACCTGAGCGGAAGGCAGACGCTTAACCCCCTCCCCCAGCCACCCAGGTGCCCCAAGCAGACAGACTTCTTGTGTAAAATTTTTGCAATTAAAATTAGGTGGAATCCGTAAATATGAGCTGATCCATCCACTCAGTATAATCTGCAAATCCTCTTTATTTTTTTTTTTTTAAAGATTTTATTTACTTTTTCGACAGAGATAGACAGCAAGAGAGGGAACACAAGCAGGGGGAGTGGGAGAGGAAGAAGCAGGCTCATAGCGGAAGAGCCTGACGTGGGGCTCGATCCCACAATGCCAGGATCACGCCCTGAGCCGAAGGCAGACGCTTAACCGCTGTGCCACCCAGGCGCCCCTAATTTATTCTTAAGAATCATTAAAAATCACCCCTCCCAGGGTCACCTGGCTGGCTCATTTGGAGGAGCACGCAACTCTTGATCTTGGGTTTGTGTGTTCAAACCGCACATTGGGTGTAGAGATGATTAAAAAATAAACTTAAAAAAAATTTAGCCCCCCAGAGTTATTGTTGACACTGGTTACGTGAAACCATTTTCTTATCTTTGTTTATGTAGGTGGCAATTTTATGTCAGTTCCTAAGAGAAATTGACTACAAGACAGCCTTTAAATCATTGCAGGAACAAAACAGGTATGGATGATTTTTAAAATGAAGTTGAAATTTCTCTGCTTAAGAAAAAGGAAGTAACTAAATTCTGTTTTGCAGTCATGATGCTATGGACTCCTACTACGACTACATATGGGATGTTACGATTTTGGAATACTTGACTTGTATCCTTTCTTCAGTATATGTGATGTTAGCACAGTTCATTTCTGTAAATTAAAATATTTCCTAAATCAAAGTTGAGGAACAGTTGCGATTCTGTCATGGTATTTAATAGTATCAAATTTATTATTCTTAACTGATTTGTTTAGATCTTCATCATAAGAGAGGAGAAACAGATAAAAGACAAATTGCAGTAAGTTACTTCATGCCTTTCTTCAGTGATATACTTAATTTCCCTGGTGTTAAACCATTGTCAAGATCTGGACCAACAAAAGGTTTTGTGTGCCCTAGGAATTGCCAGAATTTGTTTATCCATGTTTACTTTTAATGGATCCTGTTTTGATATTGGAGCTTTTACCTCCAGTTTATTTTATATTAAAATGTTAGATCATCTCCTCTGTCTGCTCCAGACCCTTAAATGGTTTCCCAGCTCATGCAATGTCAGAATTCTTATAGTGGCCTACAGGGCTGCAGATGACTTGACCTCTAACTAGCAGACCCTTAACCGGCTGAGCCACATAGGCCGCCCTACTGTTGGTTTTCTAAGATATGTCAGGAGGAGGATCATCTGCTTCTGGACCATGGTTGCCTTCAGATAAAGGGGGACCTATTGTAATTCCATAAACAACGGCTCAGCATCAGATTTTTAAGAGTGGCTCTAGTCTGTCTTTGTTAATTTCTTCCACAGCTCTTATCACTGACAATTAGAGGTTCAGCTAATCATTAAACTGACTTTTAGCATGTAGATAGTTTTATATTATGTATACTAGCAAGACTTTATTTTTGACCACACCTATAATAACATCACTTTTTTGTTTTGGAAGATCAAAGCCATCGGCCAGACAGAATTGAACGCAAGCAACCCAGAAGAAGTATTACAGCTGGCAGCACAGAGAAGGAAAAAAAAGTTTCTCCAAGCAATGGCAAAACTTTACTTTTAAGCAGTTAGTTAAAATTTTTTAACTTTTATTTTTTAAACAATGGGCTAAAAATAAACAGTATTAGATTATATAATACATATGTACACATTTAGTGGTGTTTTCTTTTCAGACAATACTGAAACAGTTTAAAAACAACTATACAGAAGACTTCATACCATAACCATAGCTTAAATTTATAATTTCTTCAAAGGAAGAGATTCACATGTCCAGTAACAGAATAAACTAGCAACTTAGTATAATGTTTCCTATTTAGACCCACTCTTCAGGCTGAAATTTCATTAAAAAAAAAAAAAAAAACCACAAATATTTATGTAGAAGTCACTAGTCTATATACAGCAAGTTCTTATGTCAGGTTCTTTTGTTTTTAATAAATAATCTAGGAGTCAGTATACATTACTATTTTTCTGCCTTATGAAAATAGAAGTTTAGGTCAAGTGTTAAGCTTTATCACTTTGACACTGTCCTTAACTCATAATGTAGGAATTTAAAAAGGACCTTAATAGTTTTGCAAATATAAATAGTCTTAGTCACACTAAATTAAGAAAAAGTCCTTAGGGATATCTTGGAGTTAATAAAGTGACTTTCTCATATAAATAGGTTGAAGGGTACTTCATTTAAATTGTGATGTATAGAAAGTTCTTATAAAGCAACCTCTGTGTCAAAGCCCAAAGGAGGAGCTACAGCATTTATCTTATTTAAAACTTCTTTGGTATTCCCCTTTTTTAGAGCACAGTTTAATAAGCCTTACTGGTTAAAAAATGTTACGGCAAGGCAAATGTATCAGTTAAAAAACAGATTAATGTTCACCATTTGTAAAAATTCAAGTTTTATAATAGCTTGCTACAGCAGCTATAGATAAATTAGTCACCTTATTATAAAACTAAACCTTTGTAAACAAGTTTAAATTTAATTTTCAAAAACCAAATTGCACTAGTCAATATGAATTTTGAGAATCTAAAAACTAGATTCAAAGTATTGTATTACTCAATGTCCCCTTTAAGGTTGCACTTATCTAGTCTAAAACTCCAATGATAAAATTCTTAGTTCATCAAGATAAACATAGTAAAACACTGGATCAAAAAAAAATTGTTACGGCATAAATTGTGGCTGGCTTCTATCCAGTCACATTGGGAATGAAGTCATCTTTGTAAACAAGTCCTGCTGTTTAAACAGCTAACCTAGGAATTTCTTCCTTAATGCCAATTTTAAGTGGTTTAAAAAAAAGAATGGCAGTGAAACTTCTGAATTGGCTAGGAGAGTCATAGCACTACTTTCCTGAAAGCTTTAGTAATTCAGTTTATGAAATTCTACCCAATACTCAGTCAATTCCAACTTGTTTGCTTTAGTTAACTTCTTTAGTGTTTTCCTGGTGGTTTTTCAGTGCTCTTCGGTGGTGTCATAATGCCTCCACTGCACACTGGTGACAACTGTCCTTCTTTTCTGAAGGTGTTTACGTAATTTACTTCATCCTACGTATGTGAAGAAATCATGCAGAGATTAACAGGTAAGATAAAGCACTGACAGAGTAAAACAAAGTCAAACCAGACTTTTTTTAGGTATTAACTTGAGACTACTTAGGCATCATGTAGTGGTCTCTGTCTTTGCAAGCATGACTAGTCACGTTTTAGAGATTCAGCAGTTTGAAATGCCTACAACTGTGTTTTTAAAAACTCTTACCTGGACTGCTGGCATTGATCTTGAGACACTCCACAAATCTTGCTGTGACATTAGTGTGCCCATTAGAACTTTCTATCCCCTAGTAGCTTAAGTCACTGCCCTGAAGTACTTCTAGTATCCTTACTATCAGTTTCAGTGACTTACTAGATAAAAAACCGAGAAGCCCCACAAGAAACATACCAGCATAGCCAGATAATTTGTATGGGTCTGGATATTGTGTCTATCTTCCATAGAAATCTTCTTAAAAATCTTCAGCTTCACGGGACTGGTACTTTTTACTACACTGACAAAAGGCACCATCCAGTCTACACATTCAGAAATGTTGTCCCATTCCAAACCTAGACAGAGGAAAGTTAGGAAAATGTGAAGGTTCCATCAGAAACTATTTAAACGTAGTTTGAGAGTGCTAAGCTGCTTTAACTTGTTGGAACTTGATTTTGGCCTTTTAAAAAATTTTTAAATGATAGCAGGGGGAGGACCAGAGGGAGAGGGACAAGCAGACTCCATGCTGAGTGGTGGAGCCCAACACGGGGCTTGATCCCAAGAGCCGCTCAGATGCCCTGATTTTGGCCTTTTAATAATGTGACCGTTTTGAGGTTGAAAACAACTTAGAGTTGTGGGTTTTTTTGTTTGTTTGTTTGTTTGTTTTTTGAGAGCACACGAGCAGGGAGGGGGTAAAGGTGGGGGGCAGAGGAGCAGGCTCCCCACTGAGTGCAGAGCCCGAACAGGACTTGATCCCACCAACCTGAGATCATGACCTGAGCCAAAACCAAGAGTTGGACCTTTAACCAACTGAGCCACCTAGGTGCCCCAAGACTTGGAGCCTCTTAACCAATACCTTCTATATGTGAAACAAATTATCAAAACCCAAAGAACTCTTAAAGCAGAGCTATATCCATGTTGACTAACTTCAAATGGATATAATCCATTTGACATTTTTTGTTTATGGATATATATTGAAGATTAAAAAGTACTTCTAACAACAAAAGGGAAGGTAATAGCTAAACTAATTTTCTTCCATTTTAATAGGAAGCTAAAGTTGATAAAAGTCCCTTTAAAAGTTGTGAACATGTAAGAAGGTAACAAAATATAGTGCCTTACCTGAGGCTTTCTTAACCACTTCAATAGAGGTAAAATGGCACAAGGCAGCGGCAGCCAGTATTCTGTACTGGAACTCTAATGAGTCGATAGCTAGAATACACAGATCTAAAAGCTAGCGAAAGAAAGAGCAAAAGTACACATATTTAAGAGGAGAAAGGATGAGTGATACGTGTTGCTACTAAAGATCAGTCAGCTACAGTTTTGGAATACTTATGCTGTGGACTCATATGCCAAGAATTGCTAAAACTGCAGGGATCCAAACATAATTTCCTCGAGAGTGGTGGCTTGAGTTAGTCAGTGAATAGATGAGGATTGTTAGGATGCAGCGTGATGTGAAGTGGTAGGAAGGGCACCTCCTCCAGAGTGGGGAAGACTTGTGCTGTTTAAATCTTAAAAGACAAGGTAGCTAGGAAGATTGGAAGGTAGAGTATTCTACATACAGGGAACAGTGTTTGCAAAGATAAATGAGAAAGTATTCCCTTCCCTTGGAACTCCTAGTTCAGAACAAAGGAATTCCTTTCCTTCATTCCTTATTTAAGGGGGGGCAGCAGCTGGAGAGGGATAGATTAGATCATAGATTAGCCTAGGTTAGATCATAAAGGGTCCTTAAGAATTTTAGTTTTGATTACTGAAATTACTGGAGGATTTTAAATCAGGAAAGATATATTTTAAAAACGATCCTTTAGAAACATGTTCCCTTCTGTGTATCTGCTTCACTGTAGTTTAAACAGTGAGATTAGTTAAAAGGCAGTATAATCCAGGTACTAAGAGCTGCATAAAGAGCAGAATGGTGGAAAAGAGCTAGATTTCAGAGGCCTAAGGTGATTCCTGTCTAGTGGAATAAAATTATGTTTGCTCACGTTGGTCCACAAGATAGAACTATTGAGTAGAAGACTTAGAAATAAACAGTGTAGACACTAATTACTGCTTATCAAATGTTCTCTACCAAAGGGTATAGCTCCCTAAGATAATTTGGAATGCTGGGAATTGACAGAAAAAATAAGCCTTCATTAGAAAGTTTTGTAAAATGAACCAATTCTAATATCTTACTGGTAATTCAGTTTTAGTGTTTATAATGTGTTGACTAGATTTAAAATACAGCTAAATTTCAACCTAGGTTATTTAAAACCCATCCCAATATACCGCAGTTCCTTTAATTCCATATGTAAGCTTTTCATATACTACACAGAATTAGAACATAGATTTTTCCTCACATTATATGGCGGTTAAAATAGCCTCTAAGATACTTATGCAAAGCAGGCAGGAAAGAGCATTTGTTATGCTGGCCTAGGAAAGCGTAATTTGAACCTAATTTTTAAAAAATAAGGTGATTTTAATTCTAATGTACAAAATAGGTACCCTGTGTATTCAAATAGAAGAATAAGATAATCATACAGAATAATTTCATACCGTACTAAAGGCAACTGGCTAAATGTCTTTTTCCATTTTATATATCAAAAAGATGTATTTAACTCTCTATTTTGGACTTGAAGTATTCATAATACATTTAAACTCAAAGTTTAAGAAGTTTGGTTTCTAGAATTATTAAGCAACATAAATATTGGGAACAGAATTTTATGTATCAGCATTTTTCTCATCAATTGAGTGAATTTAATTCATTATGCTTTTCGTTATATAGCTTATTTAAGACTATAAATGCACTAAACGGCTATAATAAACATGAGCATATATTCAGCAAAAATACCTGAGCTATTTGAATGAACTTTTCCTGAGAATACTGAGGTAGAAGAACTTTCGGAGCATCTTTAAGAGCATCCACTTGGAGGAAGAGATTTAGCCAGGAGATGACTGTTACAGGACAGAGTTCCCATTTTAAAGCCTGTTAATGGAATTAAAATACCTGTTAATAAATGTAGCTATATATACACTGTAATACACAGCTACTTTATTTTATTTTGACCCTTTTATTAAAAATATTCATAGATACCTCAGGATGTAAACGTGCTTATATTTTACAGTCTATTACTATAGGCCCCTTTATAATTCTCTGGTTGTCTTTATTTAGAAAGCTCATTGAGCCTCATTCATTCCTCCTTTTCTCATTTCTTGCAGCCCCTGGTCTTCTACATCTATTATTTATTGAAACTGCCTTTGTAAAATTGTATTCAGTGACCAAAGCTAATTCCGTTCAGATCTTCCAAGAACTGATTCTACACTTTTTCTTTTCATGATCTTTGATGGTTTCTTGTCAAATTTAAAAGTTGAGAACGAAAAAGATAAATCATGTTTTATGATATCCTCTCCTCCATGAAGCCCTGGGACTTAATCATTTACAAGCGGTCTAAGATAATTAGGTGAGAACAGTGTTACGGAAAATTCCATATCCACTTTACATATTCCTTATGCTGTGCTTCAAGCCTGAATCTGAGTAAGTTTATTGTTAGAATGAGATCTTTCTGGATACTTGATATTTAACAGAGCTATGAATACAAATGTTTATAGATTGTAAACATAATTTACAAAATACATGAATTTATAATACATATAGTTAATCTATAAAAAATCCTTGTTTTCTTGTGTGTCATATATAAACTCATGGTGTTCAAATTTAATAACATACTTTCTAGTAGCTAACATTCAGGCTTTACTCTAATTCAGGGCCTGATTAAACACCTTTATGCCTCTCTTCTCCATGCTTCTGTTAATAGCCCTTTTTTGCATATAGAAAAGAAAAAAAAGGCAACGAAATAATTCTTCTCATTCTTTACTCTTGGAAGGGGAATGTCAGAACTGAGATTTAAGAGCCATTGTTGGAATTCATTTATATATATACATGCCACGCTAATTATACTTTTCAAAGCGTTGTTGTCCTTAATCACTTTAAAATTAAGAAGGTAATATTCTCAATATAGAAAACTTCAGAGACACAGAAAAAGGAGTCTACAGGTTAAGTAAATTCCCCTCCGTCCATACCATTGTTAGTGTTTTGAAGCATTAACCTCTTTGAACTGGATCCGAATGCTGAATGAAACCTGTTTACACTGAGGTCTTTTAGATTCAGAAGTAACTGTGAAGTTACTAAATTGCAATTAGACATAATAAATTTATTACCTTTAATATAATAAGTTCCATTCTTAAGATATCCTCTTCACTGCAGGCACCATCAGTGACATAAGCAAACTCTTGGAGCTTAGGAGCATATATTTCCTTTAAAATGGATTTTTTAAAAAAATTAAGCACAGTTGAGACAGATTAAAGCAAGTTATACTGAAACCACATACAGGCTTCATTTTCAAGGACAGCTTCATAAAGTGATTATATGTCTTAGTAACAAGATGTTTTTCAAGGATGTAGGAGTTTAAATAAATTAGCTACATTGAGACTTATTTTCATAGACTTGATCTTGAATTTCAGTTAATAAACAACTAGAATATCTTAAAATATTTCAGTTAAAAAATAAAAAGCCCAACTTGTTTTAAGATTGCTTAGTATGGTGGCCAGACCAAAACAAGACACTTAAACAAGGTCTAGAAACTGCTGAAACCTTTACTATAAAAGTATGGTAAATCAAGAAATACATTGTGCGTTTGGCTAAAAGGTCTTAGCCCAGAGAACAAAGAGAATGATTAGAGTAGAAGAGAGGCCTGCTACAGATGAGAACAGGCTAAAAATCAAGATTTCAGTCTAGAAAGATACCTGAAACACACAGTATGATTCCAGGTAAGGACAGACTACAAAATTAATTATTCACCAAATTTGGCAGAATTAGGAGATTGTCTAATGCTCAAAAGACAAATTTGGAAGAAAAATACACTTAAATTAAGGCATGATTCACAGTCCCTCTCCTACCCTCAAAATAACAGGTTTCAAAACTTTCAGAAGAAAGTATGGTATCCAAAATGTACTGTTTAAGAAAAAGAGATTGAGATTGTGTGCAAGAAAACTTCAGGAAAAAAAAGTTGCCTTCTATCCTGGCACCACCACCCAGATACAGAACAGAGACCATTCAGTATATAGATATAGACCATTATTTTAACCCAGCATAGTACTTAATTTCATTTGATGGGTCAGTTTTCAAAGACCATTCTATTGAATCCAAGTGCCATAATTATGTACAGAGATCACACTGGTATATTTTTTCCAACAGAATGAGCCACAGGATATTTCACCTAGATGTTTCCAGAATCTAAACCAGATGCTTATGATAGGCTCAGATACTAACAAAGGGAACTATATTTATCCATCCAAATCAATAATATTCAGAAAATGTTTTGGGGAAAAAGCAACCCACTCATCTTTCCTATAATGTCAAAAGCTTATTTGCTGGGATTACTATTGTGTTGATTTTAAAGTGAGGGAAATATATCTATGGATAAACCTTGAGAACTTACCTCAAGTTTAGAAGCGATGAATAATGAGGTAATTCCAATGAGTTGAAGCATATTTTTATTTATATCCTTTTGTGTCAACATAAATCTATCAAAAAAGTCTTGCGCAAGGTAAAATGTTTCTCTATGAAGTGTGTATACTTCACATACCTAGAGAAGAATCCAAACATTTAAATATTCTGTATTTAAGGGAAAATAGCATTTCTACAGATCAGAAAGTTCTCTCCTAAAATACCAGTCTTTAGAATACGTCTAAGACCAACTTTGCTTTTTAGGATACCAAAGCTAAGATTGGGCGGGGGTAGGGAGGGGAGCAGATATTAACATGTACTAGGATATAGGATAAAAGAATCTATTACCATCCTCATTTACTCTAATATTTTTTTAAAGCTATTTTTAGAAGATTTTATATGTCAGAGCACATGCACACAAGCAGGCAGAGTTGCAGGCAGAGGGAGAAGCAGGCTCCCTGCTGAGGACTTGACTTGGGTCAAGTCCTGGGATCATGACGTGAGCTGAAGGCATGGCAGATGCTTAACCAACTGAGCTATCCGGGCGTCCCTATTCTTACTAGTTTTACAGGTTTTTTTTCCCTCCCATATGGACTTAACTTATTCCCAGATACATTTATACTTTTGCTGACTACGAGTGAGAACTTTTTTCCATTAATTTCCTAATTGTTTATTGCTGGTAAATGGTTAAGTTTTCATGGTTAGTTTATATTTTTAATTCTAACAGCTCCAAATGATTCCTCTTCACTGTTCTAGGTAGACATTTAACTACAAAATGATAACATTCCTTTCAATGTTTTTGACTTCATTTTTTTCATGTTTTACTCCATTGGCTAAGAATTTTCATAGAAGAAAACAATGAACAACATTGGTGATAGGCAAAGTCTTAATTTCTTCCCTTGTTTCTAACTGTAATGGGAATTTCCCTAATGTTTCACTGTTGTTATTAATAATAAACAGTATCTGTCATTTCCATACTTATTATAGGGAAAGCTTTAAATTCTGAACTCCAGGAAGTAGCAACTCTATCCCCATTTTGAAGATGAGGAAACAGGGATGGAAATACATGAGTTTCTAATAAACACTGTGTTAAGGAAATCTTAGGTTACTACATATTTTGAAATGAGGAATGGAAACTGAATTTCAAAAAATGTTTTTCACGTCTATTTAGACTTTATGATTTTTCTCCTTTAAACTGTTAAGGTAATGTTGAACCATCTTTGCATTCCCTAGACTAAAAGGATATACTAAGAAAAACTAGAGATTAACACTGCTGGATTTATTATATTCTATAAAGTTTTGCATATAATCCTGTTTAAGGGAAAATAGCAGTAAATTTGATGGACAACTACTGGATAAAAAGTCAATCTAACATAAAAAGGAAAAAAAATCTACATAATTGGATTTAGGTTGCTTCCATGATCACTAGGCACTCCAGAAGTCAAAACTCAGCCATCTTCTTGTACCCACATGATTGAAATATCTTCCCTTCTACTCAGAATAAGAAATGATAACCTGACTCAATAAGACTGTGTTTTATAGTCTTAAAAACTTTTCTGAAAGCTTCTGGGATCTACTCTGCCATGTATTACTCCTCCAAAAAGCCTATAGTGTTTCTCCCTTAGACTGCATCATCTCTATCAAACACAGGGAAACTACAGAGCAAATATCCAAGGGCTGGAGGAAAATCAGTTTGTCATTTACACAAGTAATCGTTTTCTCAATAATTTTAGAGACTCTTGGAATTACTATCCAGAGAAAAGGAATGGGCCTAAACAAGAGAACATTCTGGCACAGATCTTTACAGACTTGGAGATCACTGTTACTCCTTTAGATTAATGGTACAGTGTATTTTGAAAAGGAATAAAGGTTTGTAATAAAGGGAAACTACATGAAGCCTAGAGGGCTTAGCACCTCTGGATATTCAAAGCCTTATCATTTAGGACCTAGAAATCAGGATTCCAAATTATAATTTGATTTTGGTGATGCAGAAAAGGACTTCTGAGGGCTCTGAAGCCTAGTCCTGGTTCTTCACTTTGCATAGCAGAATTCAAAACCTTGTCAATTATATATACTGTTCATCTTGATTATCCTCAGCACCTAGTGCCTGGTACACAGTAATACCCACAGACACCACGAATTCTGAATTAGGCTTGGGTTGTATGGGATGCAGTAGCTGTGTTATTTTATTCTCACAAAGCAGACATTTCCCATTTTGGTACCATCAGCTGCAGTATGTACCCCCAAAAAGATGGCTGCTGGAAATGAAAAATATGCCAAGGGCACATGGAAAGCACATGTACATCTAAATACTCTTCCATTATTCAGAGACAAAGGAAATTTGTATTGATGGAACATACCTCTAAAAGCCAGTCTAGAAGTATTGACCTCATCTGTGGTTCTAAGTCAGAATGCAGAACTTCAAAATGTTTGTCATGAACATATCTGGTCTCTTTTTTTAGCATGTTTAGCCAAACATCCTTTGAACATCCCCAACTATAGAAAGGGGGAGAAAAGAATATGTAACCTACATAATATTCAAACTGTTTTACAAAGAATAAACTTCAGGCATTGAAACAGAACTTTCAATTAGAACTTGGAAGGAGAAGCTCTTAAAATAGGAAAAAATTGCTACAGTAACTTTTAGAAACCATTTCTTTAGCATTAAAAAAGCAGAAGCCTGAAATTGTACAGCAAGAACTTAGACTATGGCTTTCAAGAGTGCTTTCCCTATTTATAAATTATAAAGTCTCCCATTTAAGATAACAATATTTTCTCAAGAGCAACAATGAAAATTTAAATATTTAAGCATATAATTCCAGTAGAGACAAGTTCCAGTCATCTCCAAATAGATCAATAGCAGACTCACCTAAAGTGGTAGCTGGGACAGAATATAGTGAAAGAGGGGGGGGAGATGGTGAGTTTAAATGCCTGCTTATTAATTTGTGTATTAGAGCCAAATACACGTACACTACATGTTTTGTAAAAGCTGTACCTCTTAGTCACACTAACAAAAAAGAATTGAGTATAGATCTTCCTAAGCTTGGTAAGAAATAAAGTTGATATAGCAAATGAAATGTACATGTTAAAGTGCTTCCATCTTAACAATTTAGAAAAATCATTTAAACCTCATTTAAAAAGCCTGTAATAAGGCTTAAAGTATTCAGCAAGTAAATGAAAATTACTTCATAAAATCAGTATTTTAAATACCTGTATCCTTTGCAAACATCACCATTCTCAATACATGCATAAATATTAGAAAAACATCCAAAAATTGCTTTCTTTACTATCTTATAATGAAGGCAAAATATGACTCAAAAGTAGTGTAATATATTAGTACAATTTTAATCTTTGATATTAAATTACAAAATTTTCTTACCTTAAATCAGGCAAAGGTGAAGGATTAATAAAAAGATTTTTAAATCTGTAATTTGTAAATCTGGAGAAGTCACTTGTTCCTATTTCCTTGTGGGGTGTTTCAATGATAATACAAGGACTGATCCCCCCAGATAATACAGGTGGCCAACAATTCTGTCATTTAAAACAAAAATTTGTGCAAAAGAAAATCAGCTCTTGGATCTTTCATAAATGGAAGCTAGTATCTCTAAACAGTCCATAGTTTTCCCCAAACACCATCATTAGTTATTCATGGCTGACAATCTAGTTGACATTCATATTTTAGAAATAAGACATAGTTCATAGTGATCTTCATAAATAGTAACAGGTGGGATGTTTTAAAGAACAAAACACAATTCTGGAAATACAAGAGATTAGGTACTGGGGGAAGGGAGTAATAACAAAATGCATCTGTAGTCAAACTAATGACTTTCAAGATTATAAAACTGAAATTCTCCCTCTGTTTATAAGAGTAGCAAGGGCACCTAGTTTTGTAAAAAGCTCCTCCCCACATCCCAGTTAAGCCTGCTCCCATACTTCACAATACTATAAGGTAAAACCTTACAAATGAAATCAACTGAAGTCAATTACTTAAATATTTTTTAAAGGACCCTTTCCCCAACCAATGCTGGTGTCAAAAGAGAACCACTGTCTCTAGTGTTCTCTGTACCACACACACGGAGAATAGGTAGCAAAGGGCTGGGTGCCAGTCTGTCAGTGACTTCACTCCTATTTATATGCCCCAAGAACAGCTATTAGGACCCTCCACTATAGTCAAAGAGGGAACAAAGAGCAGTACATTGGGCAGATTAGGCGGGCCCTGGTGCACCAGGCGACTCCAAGAGGGAGGGATTTACAAAGAGGAACCAGCTGCTTCAAGGCAAACTTACTGTGCAGCTGTAGTAGGATTCAGGCACAGACAAACCACCCAAAGATACGCGCCTTCCTGCTGACCTCTAGGGGCATTCAAAGTAAAAGTATCAGAGGTATCTTTCTATTGCATAGCAATAACACAATTCCATTCTTATTTGTCCTGCATTTGTTTCCCCCAAACCCACCCAATCCAGTTCTGCATTACCCTAATCTCATACTGATGTTTCTTGGTGACCTCCTCTTTTCTTTTTTTGACATCCTGGAAAATAAAAAAGACCGCTGTTAAACTAAAGTCCCAGCAAATGATTTCTTCTCGTTCCTCTCTTCCCTTAACTCACCTGAGCTGTTTTTCTCTTCTTGGCCTGAATTATCTGGGCTTCTTGGGGGGAATCCGTCTGGTTGGGCTGGGACTGTTGCTTAGCTTGTAAACGGCTACTACGGTGCAATTTTTAAAAGAAAGTTTAATAAGTCATGAGTTTCAAGCGCAGCACCCAACTTTTAAACATATCTACAAGAAAAATCATGTTACCTGCGTCTTGACATTCTCTTCTTTCAGGTGTGTGAAATCTCTGGAGGGGAAAGAAAAAATGAGTCAAATATATTGTCACCCAAATTCTCCGAAGTGCCAATCAGACGCTCATTCAGGGGTTATGGCTAAGTCCCTCAGGAGATGGCCTGAGCCATTTTACCATGCTGTCTTATGCACGACAATGGATATCTCACGATACTAATTTTGGACACATGCCTGCGTCTCAACTGAAGGTACAGCCCGGACGCGAGTGTCTTCCAGAATTTACAAAGCACCCCCAGCAAGAAGGCAGATCTCCCCCAAATGGGTCTTTTCTGCGCCCTCCATCCTCTCCCGGAACCCCGAGGGGGGCTTGGGCAGCGCCCCCATGTTCCCCCTTCCATCCTGGACGAGCCGCGGAGAGAGAGGGGGTTGTGGAGGCGAAACGCTGTGGAGAAGCCGGTTCCGCGCCAATTTGGAGAGCGGCGGTGGCGGGGAAGCAGGGGGCGGAGGGAACTGAGACTTGTGTCACGTCCTTCAGTCTCCTTTCCCTCCTTCCCAGCCCCACCGGGCCCTGCCTGTCTCTTGAAGGGGCACCGGGACCCCGACTCCAGAATGGGGGGGTGGGAGTGAAAGGAAAGGGAGTTAAAGAAAGGGGGAAACTGGGTTGGTCAGGGAGCTCTTCTCCCCGTGAAGGGAACCCAGACCCCTATCCTCTCTTCCGCGGGAGAGCTCCCCTAACGAGGGTGGGAGAGAGAAGCCCCTAGAACGAGGGCATTTTCCGTGGCCTCCCCCCTCAGGGCAGTCCTCCACCGCCGCCGCTTCCCCGGCCCCCTGCCAAAGATCCTGACAGGACGCAACGCGGGGAGCCATCCCCCCTCCCCAGCCGCCTAATTCTCAGCCGTCCCAGTTTTCCTCCCCTCGGCTCCCGCCCGCGGGAAGAATCGGCCCCGGTGGCTTTCTTTCCTCCCGCACTCCGCCCTACGCCCAGCACCTCCTCACCGCTAGACCCGCTACCGCTCCGCTCTCAGCTGGCGCCGGCGCCAACCCAATATATAGGCCGGGCCGGGCCCGCCCCGCACGCATGCGCCTCAGACTGACACCTCCGGACTGCGCGCTCCCCTCTCCCGCGCGCCCTCCCCGCAGGCCCGCGCGCCGCGCCCTGCTCTCAGTCCGCGCCCGCCCACCCGGAGGGGCAGGGGCCCGCTCGTCCAGGCCCTCAGTCCGCGTTCACCTGCGCTCCACTTCACCTGCCTGCGCGGCCCGGAGACGGGAGGGAGTCTCTCAGAGGCTCCTCCTCCGAGGTCTAGCTCCCCGCCGCTCTGCTTCCGCATCTCCCGCCAGTACTTTCCAGTTCCCTCCCGCCCTCAACTCCCGGACCCCGGCCGCGTCAGGCCGCGGCTCAGTCCCGGCCTACGGCCAGGTGGAGGCGGCACGGGCGAGCATAGAGTAGTCAGGAAGTGGCCATCCTGCGGCGCACCATGGCTATCCCGCTAAGGCCTCAAGGAACCCGGTTCTTTCGGAAAAGACGCCGGGACCAGGAGGGCCCGCCCCTGCGGGAGGAGCGCCGCTTTGGCTGGCGAGCTGGCCAATGGGAGGCGAGGACGGCAGCACAACGTGGAGCTGCTGCAGAATGTAAACACAGCCGGGCGCGCGGCGGGCCACGTGTGTCCCCGCGCGCCACCCGTCGGGTCTGGGACCACCGGGGCCGGCCGTGGCACCCCAGGGCAGCCATTCTCAGGGATGCCTGTTTTGCATTTTGCTCCAGCCCGCGGACGGAGGTTCGTATCAACCCTCTTTTCCCGCTGCCTGCTCCGCCGTCCGGGTTACCTCCCATGGGTGGGTCTCTCCGCACCCCGCCGCCTTTACCCTGCGGCTTCCCACCCCGAAGTCCCCGCGCGCAGAAAACGCTCGCGCCAGGCCGCACCCTCCCTTTCTGTCCTCCGGACCTGCAGTTCCGGGGCTTCCCAAGAGTAAACGTCTCTCAAGAGCAGGGCCGGGGGCGGCATTCCGCCTTCCCCTTGAGAGCAGCGGCTCTCCCGGGTTGGGCCGGGAGAACTGCCGCCACCACGTGCGGCCCCCGGGCCGGCCCGCCGCGCCCCGCCCCGCTCCCGCCAGCGCGCCCTGCGGAGCCCGCGCGAGTTGCCCGCGCAGGAGGGAGCCGCCCGCCTCTGAGCTATAATAGCGGGAGGCGGGCCCGACGCGTTTCCTTCTCTTTCCCCCCTCGCTAAACAGGGCTGCCCTCGCTACCTCTATTACCGCCCCTGTCCAGCGCTCCCCAGACTGGACATCTCCAAGTAGGACACGCCGTTGATACTCCGCCGACAGGTTTTGCGGCGGGAGCGGTGGGGCGGGGACGCCTACGGGAACAAAGACCCCCGCGGTGGAGGACCCGAGCGCAGGCTCCCCGGAACTCGCGGCAGCTCGGGCCGGCCGTGGGTTGCCCGGGTTCGGCGCTCTGCCCTGGCCCGGCGCGAGCCGCTGGGGTAAGGCCGGGGAGACGAAGGCGCTCGGGCTGGCGCGGTGGCGCGGCCCGGGCGGGAGCCTTTCCCGAGATGCACCAGGAGGCGGCGACGGCGGCCGGGACCGACCCGGGACCCCTCCCCGCGCCCCCGCCCGGGGCCCTTTGTGCCGCTCGGTCGGTGCGGCCCTGGGAGCCTAGAAATAACCGCTGCTCTTCGGGGTTTCGGGCCCGCGAGGCCAACTCTTTTTTTTACGCTCCCTCTTTGGATTCTGATTCTTACGATAGGCTCGCGACGCCAGCAAAATAATTATTTTTCTCCCGCTACTAACGCCGGAGGAAATAGTAAGAGCCTTGCCTCAGGTGACATAGAAGCAGGAGAGGCCCAGAATCTTGTCAGTCCCAAGAAGCTTGATAACATAATGCTTATGATGGCGCTCTCGTTCCGGGAGGAGTTGCCTCTTTTTGCAGTCACCTCATAACACTTGCGGTGTGAAGCTTAGAGCTCTAACAGCATGATAAGAAAAGGGAGGTCTTCCAACAAATATATGTTACCTTGACGTACGCAAAACTGGTGGCCTAAATGAGGGAATAGGGTAATCAAAATATCCTGAAAATTAGGTATGTCGAACATTTATAGTATTAATCTTGGGGTACGTATGTATTGCATGCCCAGCACTGGGCTAATTACTAAATTACTTGTAAACAAGACATGTAATTAGAAATGTACTTTGGTCAGTGCTCTTGACTATGCAGTGAAGACAGTGCAATCATAGTAAAGGAGAAACTAGAGGCAATCTCAAGACTGCTTTGTCTGGAACCAGCAGGGTGAATTCTGCCACATTACAAGTAGCTGGCCAATGGTTAAGTGGGACTAAAAAGAACATGGGTTTACTCTTAGATGGACCCAGGTTCCAATCCTGCTGTGCTGCAAGTTACTGAATTCCTCTGAGCATGGGTTTCTCCAGAAAACATAGAAGACATTCATTTCAAGGCTCTTTCTAAAGATTACATTTGATAATGTTTATAGAGACCCTCTCGTGTATGTACCTGTTACAGAGCAGATACTCAGGGCTAGCTCTTCCGTCTTTTGTCCACCCTCCTTACTAGTTTACACCCATAGAAATTGAGTTGTTTGAAAATCTGCAATAAAACAAAGCTGAATTACAAAAATTGCTGTTTCCCAGAATTTTGCTCATGTAGTCATCCTTTTGGATACTTACTTTAGACATTTTTTTAGAAGTTAAATTTTTTTTTTAATTGAAGTAATCTCTGCACCCAACATGGGGCTTGAACTCACGACCCCCCCATCCCGAAGATCAAGAGTCACAGGCTCTTCCAACTGAGCCAGCCAGGTGCCCCTAGACATCATCTTTCAATATGTTATCTTCGTTTCATATTTTTATATGTTCCCTTTTAGTTCCCTCATTTCCCACTGATCCCAGTTTTAAAATTCACTTATTTTGCGTGATCACAGGGTTGTGAGATCCAACGCTGCGTTGTGCTCTGTGCTCAGCACAGAGTCTTGCTTGAGATTCTTTCTCCCTTTCCCACTTGTGCTCTTTCTCTCAAATAAATAAATCTTTTAAAAATTCACTTACTTTGAAATGTATGATATTCTTTCATGCTTGTGATAATTTTAGAAATTTGGGCATTTTCTGAAGTATATTTTCCCCATTGTTCATGCAAAGGTAAAACACCATGTTAAAGTATTGGCCTCTACCGTGCTTTTGTTTTCAGGGGAAAAGCGGTGGGGAGAAAAACAATATGATTTTTAGAGGAACAGGTTTAAAAAAAAATTGGGCCCAGCCCACTTATTTCTTGCTTCTGTACATTTTCCTCTCCATGTGTCTTCTGTGCAATCTTCCTAAACCCCTTTTTCTGTGCTCTTCAGTTCTGCTCACTTCACAGTACAATAATTACCTATTAAAATGTCTTTTATCTCCAACTAGGCCTTGGATCTTATTTTGTTCATCTTTATATAGTCAGTACCCAGCAGCTCAGAGGCATACAAAGTAGGACCTTGGTAAATACTGAATTGAATTATGCGTAGGATATCCCTTTATAGAACTTTTTTTTTCTTTAAAGATTTTATTTATTTGACAGAGAGAGAGACAGCCAGCTAGAGAGGGAACACAAGCAGGGGGAGTGGGAGAGGAAGAAGCAGGCTCCCAGCAGCCGAGCCTGATGCAGGGATTGATCCCAGAACGCTGGGATCACGCCCTGAGCCAAAGGCAGATGCTTAACAACTGAGCCACCCAGGCGCCCCCCATTATAGAACTTTAATTCTCTAAGGCTAGAGTGATGGATGGTAGAATTACTCACTGATTAATAATAAGGTTTTTCAAAATTCTATTTTTTAGAAGTTTTTAGACTTATAGAAAAATTGAGAGGGTAGGACAAAGCTTCCATATATTCCTTCACCCTCCCTGACCACTTCACATAGTTTTTCCTATTATTATTATTTTTTAAAGATTTTATTTATTTATTCGACAGAGATAGAGACAGCCAGCGAGAGATGGAATACAGGCAGGGGGAGTGGGAGAGGAAAGAAGCAGGCTCATAGCGGAGGAGCCTGATGTGGGGCTCGATCCCATAACGCCAGGATCACGCCCTGAGCTGAAGGCAAACGCTTAACTGCTGTGCCACCCAGGTGCCCCAGTTTTTCCTATTATTGACACATTAGCGTGGTACATTTATTACTATGTAAATCAATTTCAATACATTATTATTAACTAAAGCCCATGCTTTATCCAGATTTCATCAGTTTTTTCCCTAATGTCTTCTTATTGCTGCTGGATCCAAACCCATTGCATTTAGAACTCATATCTCCTTGAGGTTCCTCTTGGCTCTGACAGTTTCTTAGATTTTCCTTATTTTTTTTATGTCCTTGACAGTTTTGAGGAGTGCTGACCAACTATTTTGTAGGATGCCTTTTTTTTTTTTTTTAAGATTTTATGTATTTATTTGAGCAGGAGTGGGCGGGAGGGCAAAGGGAGCCCAATACGGGACTCAATTCCAGGACCCAGGATCATGACCCAAGTCAAAGGCAGACACTCAACCCACTGAGCACCTAGGCACCCCTGTAGGATCCCTTTCTAGTGGAATTTGTCTTACGTTTTTCTAATGGTTAAACTGAGGTTATAGATTTGGAGGAAGAATATCACAGAGGCAAAGTGCCATTTTCATCATATCAAGAGTACATATTATCATGGTTTATGAGTGTTGATGTTGACCTTGATCACCTAGTAGTGTTTGCCAGGCTTTCACGTTGTAGAGTTACTTCCCACATCCCCACCCTCAGATACTGTCCTGTTTAGACAGAAGTCACTCTGTGCAGCCCACAGGGAAGGAGTGGGGAGTTATGCCCCCTGCCTTTAAGGTAAAATATCTACATTATTTATTGGGAATTCTTCTAGATTTGTCTCTTCTCTCCCATTTATTAACTTATTCAATGATTTATTTATATCTGTATACACTCATGGATATTTATACTTTGTTTTGTTTTTACATTTTGAAGTAAAATTCAATAGTACTTTATCTTGTGGCTCAAATTGTTCTAGCCTTGGCCAGGATATTTTTAATACTTTTTTTGTCATAGGGGCGCCTGGGTGGCACAGCGGTTAAGCGTCTGCCTTCAGGTCAGGGCGTGATCCCGGCGTTGTGGGATCGAGCCCCACATCAGGCTCCTCTGCTATGAGCCTGCTTCTTCCTCTCCCACTCCACCTGCTTGTGTTCCCTCTCTCGCTGGTTGTCTCTATCTCTGTCAAATAAATAAAAAAAATTTTTTTTAAATACTTTTTTTGTCATAGAGCTGATTTGAAGTTAAGCAAAAATGAATATGGTTAAATGATAACCAGTATATCTCATGTGAAGAGAGGAATAAAACATTAAACTGGTTTATTGTCCATTTAGCCAAAACACATCAACAGAAAAAAAAAACTTTTCACATTTTTAATACTGAATTGCCCATTAGACTATTCCTTTTATTGCCTCATCAAAGACATTTTTCAGTAAACTTTTTTTTTCTTTGTGATGGTGAGTGGTGGTACAATGACTACTGGTATAGTTTGGCACCACTGTCTTGATTTATGCTAGAGCACTGGCAGTTTTCACCACCACTGCCATCTGCATCATCGCAGCAAATATTAACACCGTGAAAATAGTTTTAACCTTGTGGTCTCCCTGAAAGGGTCTTTGGGACCCCCAAGGTTCCCAGACCACACACTGAGAACTGCAGATTAGTTTCCAAACCAGAATGCTAGGAGTCATCTTAGTTATTCCTTTCTTCTTCTTTCTGATCCTCATAATTAGTACTTCCTGAGTGAGGTGAGGGGCTAAGCTCTACTCGGAGCTTTTCCATTGTATTAACTCCTTGCAATCCTCTACCCACACCGCGAGGCACGTGCTATTACCGTCCTCCCCACTTCACAGATGAGACACAGTGTAATTTGCCCAGGACCCATGGTGGAGTCTGACTCCAGCTCTCCTGCTCTGTGTGGCCTCCAGTTACCACCGGGTCATCTCCAAATTAATCCAGTTTTTTCCTTCGCCTTAGTTCAGTACGACTCCAGTCTCCTCAGTTAGTGCAGTGAGCTCCTAACTGGTTTTCCTGATGTGTGTTGCCCCTTCTATCTGCCTTGCAATGTCTTGCCAAAGCTCTCTTTCTTTTTTTTTTTTTTTTTAAGATTTTATTTATTTGAGAGAGATAGAGCGAGAGAGAGCATGAGCAGAGGGAGAAGGAGAGGCAGACTCCCTGCTGAGCGGGGAGCCGGCTACAGGGCTGGATCCCAGGATTCTGGGATCAAGGCCTGAGCCGAAGGCAGACGCTTAACCCACTGAGCCCTCCAGGGGCCCCCAAAGCTCTTTCTCAAGCACGGATTTGCCCACCCTGTTATCGATTGCCTTGGGGTAAAGGCCGGAGCCCTTAACTTAACACACAAAGCCTTTCGCACCTGGGAGATCCAGCTGCAGAGCTGTTCCACACACGCCTTGCCCTTCTCCTTTGGACCTTTGTACCTGCACCTCTCATTCTCCCCCTCCACTGCCTTCCCTCAACTAATTCCCACAGGTCCCTTAATACTCAGACACCACCTCTTCCAGAAAGCTGTACAGCTCTGAGGCGAGGCTCTTCACACGCCTTTCTTCCCACTTCCTCCTTTTCCCCCATGCCAGCCTCTACCACTGGGGGCAAGGACTGCCTCTTTCATACCTGACACCCACCTGCCTGGCCTGGGGCCTGGCCAACCACCATCCCCGTTGTGGAATGAATGCAGGGGCTGCAGAAGTGTGCCCATCCAGTAGGCCCTCCTAAACCAGACTCCAGGGACCACTCCCTTTGCGGCCGGCCTGTTGGAGGACTCAGTAGGGTCATGGCTGAGTGCTGCCCTCTAGAGGCAGAGCTGTTTCTGGCTCTGTGGGAGCTGTCTTTGGCCACCCTGGGAGGCTAGGGGGTGCACTTGAGAAGAAAAGCATCTTAACATGTGGGAGCTAGAGCCCCTTAGAGGTGGTCGGTCCAGCTCCTGCAGGGTTTGTGGTACTCCATGGTGCAGAGAAAGAACAGCGATAAACAGGGCAGTGTTGCAAATCCAGAAGCTCCAGGAAGAGGTTGAAGTTGGCAGGTAGATGCAGGGTTGATCAGCCTGCCCTGGGCCAGGCACCGTCCTTGTTAACTGCATAACTACCATTAAGCAATAGAGAAAAGAAAAAAGTAATATGATAGAGGGGACTATTAAGCTGTAAGGGGTGGGGAGTGATCTGGGAAGGACTCCTAGAGGTGGTGAATTTTGTTTATTTCATTCATTAATTCAACAAACACTAGGACATAGTATGAAGCAAACGAGAATTCCTGCCTCCTTGGGGCTTAATTCTAGTTAAGGGGTATAGAAAACAAACAAACATGTCAGTAATAAGAAGAAAAATAAAAGCGGTATAATGTGCTGTGAGGTGCTATATTAGATAGATGTTCAGGGAATACTAATTGTTGTGACATTTGATCCGAGAACTGTGAAGTGAGAGAACAAGCCAGGCAGATAAGGAGGAAGAACATTCCAGGCAGGGGAACAGGAAGTCCCGAGGACCGTGGCTTATTTAATGGACTACGAGGAGGTCAGAATGGCTGGAATGTGGTGAGGGTGGGAGGAGAGGCAGCAGGAGGGAGCGTTTAAAAATGACCCGTGGGGGGCGCCTGGGTGGCACAGCGGTTAAGCGTCTGCCTTCGGCTCAGGGCGTGATCCTGGCGTTATGGGATCGAGCCCCATATCAGGCTCCTCCACTATGAGCCTGCTTCTTCCTCTCCCACTCCTCTTGCTTGTGTTCCCTCTCTCGCTGGCTGTCTCTATCTCTGTCAAATAAATAAATAAAATCTTTAAAAAAAAAAAAAATGACCCGTGGGACTGCGGTGTGGAAAACAGACCCCACAGGGAGCCCAGTCATAGACTAGAGTGATCCAGGTGAGGGGCGATGGCGACTTGGAACAGGCTCGGGTGGTAGGGCTGATGAAAGCTGTTGGCTTCCAGAATGTGTGTTGAAGGTAGAGCTGAAAGGATGTGCTGATGAAGTCGATGTATGGGACCAAGACAACTCACAGGTGAATAACTGCCGAATGGCATTTATTGGAACTGGGAAGGTGAAGGGAGGAGTGGCTTTAGGGCAGAATGAAATCAAGAGTGGGTTTTGGACAGATTAAATCTTAAAATCTTTCCCTACATTTTATTACGAAAATTTTAAAGATTTATTTATTTATTTTAGAGAGAGCCAGAGAGAGACTGAGGGGAGGGGGAGAGAGGGAGGGAGAGAAAATCTTAAGCGGATTCTACACTGAGTGACACAGGGCTGTATCTCACGACCCTGAGGTCATGACGTGAGCCGAAACTAAGAGTCGGATGCCCCACTGACTGCACCACCCAGGCGCCCCTAGTATGAAAACTTCAAATGCCCATTAAAGTTGAAAGAATTTATAATGAATACCCATATACCCAGCACCTAAATTCCACCAACATTTTGCTATGCCTACTAATCATAGTTCTCTCCATCTATCCACCCTCTATCCATCCACTATTCCATCTTATCTTTGGGTGCATTTCCAACAAAACTAGAGATACCAGTGTATTTCCCCCTGAATACTTCAGCGTGCCTAGCATTAACAGAGTTCAATATTTGTTTAGGGTTTTTTTTTAGAGCTAAAAAATACTTAAAATGAAAAGTACAAGCACTACATATATATTCTTAACAGACACACTTCCACAACCCAAACTCTTGTCGAGTTATAAAACATCACCATCACCCCTGGAAAGCTCCCTTTCCCTGGCAATCCCCCCATTCCACCTTCCACCATCAGGAAGCCACTGTTCTGAGTTTTTCCACCATAGACTGGTTTTACTAGTACGATGCTAGAACTTCATATTATATATGAACTGCATTGTACGGCATATGCACACAGACACATGGAACCACAGTGGCTTCTTTCACTTAACACGTTTTTGACTCTCATCTATGCTGCTGCATATTCCCGTCCTTTGTTCCTTTTTATGGCTTAGTATTGCACTGTCTCTGTACACCGGTTTAGTTTTTAGGTTGTGGCTATTTTAAGTCAAGGAGCTTTGGACCTTTCTTGTATGTGAACATTCCTGCTGTGAACACTTGCGGACAAACATATTCATTCAAACATATACCTAAGAGTAGAATTTCTGGGTCATAGAGTAGGAATAGGTTTCAGTTTTATTAAAAAAAAAAACCACCACCAACTTGTTGGGATGAGCACCGGGTGTTGTGAGTGAAGAATCACTAAATTCTACACCTGAAACCAATATTACACTGTATGTTCACTAACTGGAATTTGAATAAAAACTTGAAAACTGAAAAAAACCCAACAAACATGTCAGGCCTTTTTTCAAAGGCCCATCAACAAAGGGATGGGTAGATACAGGGTGGGGTCACCTTGTGGGGTGCTGCGCTGTGGTTAAAATGAGGTAGAGCCACGTGTATCACATGGATGCTTCTCAAAAATACAGTATTTGGGGGAAAAGCAAATTGTAGATGGAAACATTCAGTATGATACCATTTATGTAAAGTTGGAAAGCATGTGAAACAAGTATTACATATAGTTATTGATACATACTTAGGAATACCATAGAAGCATGTTTTGTAAAAGTCATCGATTTCAGGGTAGTAGTATCTTGGCAGGGGCAGGAGGACGAATGGGATCAGAGGGGTCTGTGATAGGCTTCACCTGTATCATTAAAGTTGTATTTCCTTAAAATCTTCTGAAGCAAACACGGTAAAAATGTTAAGATTTTATAAAGCTGAGTGATGTATACACGTTCATTTTACTCATCTTTACGCTTTCTGTTTCTCTGATTTCTGACTTGTGTCTAAGGAGCTTCTCCTGAAGCATTTATCTCCTTCACATTTACTCCTTGGCCCCAGGCCTCTACTTCTGAAGGTAGTTGAGACTGGGCAGAGTCGGGGTTCAGGGAACAGAGCTGCTCACCCGCTCCTGAGCCCCCTCTCAGGTGGGGCGGCCACAGTGCAGGAGAAGCTCCCGGAGGCCCCCGGGGGGGGGTACCTGGCGGGTAGAGCCCCTCGGACCTGGGAGGCTACTACCACCTGCGACTTCCAGCCCTTCTTTCCCACCTGCTTCCTAAATGCAGGCCTGTGATCTGGGCCAAGCTCTGCATCCAGTCCCAGGTCCAAACCCTACTTAAAATTGACCCATATTTTAAACTATTTGCTTTGTTCCACTGTTCAGGGCTTTTTCTTCAGGGGCTCTAACTTTACATGTATGCGATTTCCTTTGCCTGCCTGTCTTCCCTATCATGCCTTCTCTAATGATTTTTATTTATTTCCACTTTATCTTCTTCACCTTTCTTCTCTGTTTTCCACAGCATCCTCTAGAGTGGTGCCTCTTCTCATTTGTGTTCCTTGCATTTGGTTTCTGGAACACTGTTGTGTTTTTCTTACCCTTATTTTCTACTCTCCCAGTTCCTGTTTCACATCTTCCTGTTGTCTGTGGCCTCCTGCCGCCTGGCCATCCCTTCCTGGACTGATTTCTGCCCCGTCAGCCTCTTGCGTAGTTGCCATTGCCTGGTTACATTTTTTAAATGTTATAATAGAATGTTGATTAAATTTTTCTTCTGCTCTGTGGCAACAGTTTTCTGATGAGTCTTCACAGTCTGCAGGGAAGTTCTGCTCCTTTTCAGATTTTTTTCCTCTGGCAGTGCCTTTGACCGGATGTTTTTCTTATGGTGCCTCTGATTGGATGTTGAGTCACAACTTTTTATCATTTATTTTTGCAGGAGTTGGATTTTTCAAAACCAGCGATTTGCAAGAGAATCCTGACGGGACTGGGGAAGCTTGGCTCCTTTCTCGGCTCGTGGGCTCCCTCCTCTGTTACTACAGGGATGTATGCTTTCTTTACGATAGGGCGCCTCGCCTGAATTCAGGAGCCCAGCCTGGCTCCGGAGGGCTCCCACCACCAGTAGGAAGCTTCCCTGGTTCCTTCTCCTGACAGAGCCACCGGCTCCGAGGGTCCTGCCCTTCCTGTCAGCGCGCTCCTCGCTCTTTCTTCACCTGCCCCCATGAGCCCTACAGGCACTTGAGTGATTTCTTTCTTCCTCTTCCTAGTCCTCTGAGGCTTCTCCTGCAGGGGCTGAATTTTCGCTGGGGCTTGCTGGGAACTGCACCCCCAGACTCCCGGGCAGTCTCTGGTCTCCCTTGGGGCGGCTGGCAAACCGCATGCTGGAGTTCACTGCTGGTGCAGGGGTGACGCCACATACAATATGAAGTTTCTGACCTCTCTCACTTCCTCATTTCACTGAAGATGGGAGTTGGTAGTGGTCTCAAACCTTCATTCTCGTGGCTCTGAAGGATTTTCAGGAGCACTGGGAAGATTCTGCACAAAGCTGTCAGCGTGCTCTGCTCAGGCGGCTCTGGAGTCCTTCGTTGGCCTTCAAAGCCCCCCACAGTCTGGTTTTCCTTCCAGCTCTTAGGTGTGACCACGGCTCCAGCCAGACCGGGCTGCTCACCATCCCAGGAACTCGGCGTGCAAATTCCTTTCTCTGTGTCCCTGCTTTTTCCATGACTATAATGTTCCCTTCAGGGGCCTCTTTATGGTAGCTGTTGTTTTGGGTGACTCAGCCCGCAGGCATGTCTCCCTCTCCTTTTCTGCTGTGTCAGAACCTACCCATCATCCACCAACAAGGATAGGTGTGCGAATCATGGTGCCCTTCAGTGGGCAACAGAGACTGTTTCAGGCAAAGCCAAATGGTCCAAGCAGGGCCAGAGTCCCTCTCTGAATATTCCTTCCCTGAGAGCTAGCTAAGAAGCCTGCCTCTTGCTCCGAGGTCACCGTATCAATGTTCATCTGGAGGAACACCCCATCTGCAACATGAAGAGCTATGGTGACGCAGAGAGAGAGGGTTTCCTTAAGTCCTGGGTCCACCCTGAGCTTCCTAAGAGCATGAGCCAGTCTATTACAGTTTAGCTTAAGAAACTGAGTCAGTTTAGCACGTGGAACCGAAAGCACCTTCGTCTCCTGTCATCCTGGTGCTTGTACCTGTTGTAACACGCAACACACTGTATGGTCCCTGTCGTTGCCTGGTTATTGTATCGGTCTGTATCCCCCACTGAAAGCCCTTTACTGCAGGACTCACGCCTGTTCACCGTGGGGTGCCCAGTGCCTGGATGGTGCCTGGCCAGCACTGGGCAATGAATATTCATTTGAAACATCTGCCTTTCCTAATTCCTCCCATCAGTCAAGGTCTTAGAGTCCAAGGCCTTCACGGAGCCTTCCACATCAAGTGAGAGAATCCACGTAAAGCCTCCAGCGCTGTGTGCAACACAAAACAAACTCTGAGCAGAGCCCCAGCCTTCGTGCCCCGACTTCCTCAACTCAGACGCGAGGTCTCCCTCCTTGCAGCTCCTTTATCTCATTTAATCCAGTGGCATCTACCTGTACTGTCTTATATCGGACTTACTTGCGTTTCTCTTGTAAGTTTCCAGGTATTGTAGATGCCAGGAAACAAGGAGCTAGCACGTGCAGTTGTGGAAAACCCCATGGGATGCACATTGGTCAGGCCTTTCGAGCTCACAGGGAAGCTGGCGGCCTGTGATGCTTTCCGGGGGTCGTCATGTGAAGTGAGTTGTGGAGTGGATCTGGAGGAACCTGTAAAAAGGGGAAGCTGAATCCTACTTTTGCAGATGTAGGAATGAATGCTGTTTGAAAATCTATTGAAGCCGTGACGGCTGACCATGGCTGGAGAAGGGCTGGCATGACCCCCCCCCCCCGCCCAAATGTCTCTCTCCTTGGTAAAGACTCTAACCTTGTCCAGGCTCTGAGGACTTCGAATTAGAAATGAGGCGTGAGGAGTCAGAGTTTACAGTGCCCTTGGCTCTGGTGAGGGGAAGCTGGGTGTTGCCAAGAGGTCAGAAGCTCCGGGTCCAGGACTAGGTTTTCGACCTCTTGCAACCGGCCTCATACCTTCCTTTGTATCTTCCACGTAGGATTCGTATCGTCCAACTGATTAAATCTTCTGATAGAATGTAAGTTCCGAAAGGCCAGGGACTTGGTCTGCGTTGAACGGTGTTCAGTCTCCTAATACCTGAAACCGCGCCTGGTCGCCAGGGAGGCTTAAGAGGAGCTCGGTACACATGGCTTGACTCCATCTCCCTACCGGACATACATACTGGATGCAGCTTATTTACCTTCGACATGCCTTGCTAAAATACTTATGTGCCCAGATTCCCTGATCTGATCCAGATAGTAGAAGAACTTTCAAGTCCAAGTCCCATGAGGTCAGTCACTTCCAGTGTCTTATTCGGATCTTATTCACTAAGGAACTCTAGCGCCCCAAACACTCGGTCAGTATTTATGGAATCGATGATTGAAGTATTTGGTGAGTGGGGGCGCCTGGGTGGCACAGCGGTTAAGCGTCTGCCTTCGGCTCAGGGCGTGATCCCGGCGTTATGGGATAGCCCCACATCAGGCTCCTCCGCTATGAGCCTGCTTCTTCCTCTCCCACTCCCCCTGCTTGTGTACCCTCTCTCACTGGCTGTCTCGATCTCTGTCAAATAAATAAAATAAATAAAATCTTTAAAAAAAAAAAAAACAACTAGTGAAGTATTTGGTGAGTGAAGTTTAAATTGAGCAAAGAAATGGAAGTGAGTGGCTTAGATTTTGTAAGAATACTATACTACATTTGTTTTAACACTGGTAGAGTTTATAAACGCTCTCATGAATACCCCTCTCTTCAGTCTTGCACCAACCCTACGAGGTCTATTTGGTAAGCTTTATAAATGAGGGAGGCTCACAGGAATCAAAGGGCTTGTCTAAGATTACATAGATTGCAGGTTGGAACTTGAACCCGAGATTTGATTCCAAGTTTCATGATCATTCTCCCTTTTCACGGATACCAATAGAAGGTGAGACAAAAGTAATAGAAAACAATCAACATTTTATCATTTGAACTGTAGGATCTTGGAGTTGGAGGTAGCCTTGTACATCAAAAATCTCAAACCCCTCCCTCATTTTTCCAAATAGGAAAGTAAGATTTGGAGAGGTTGTGTGATGTATCTCAAGGCACATCTCCAGCCAAAGGAGTAATTACACGGAAGCTGGCTCCTCCACTTCCTGCCTCTGCTTTGTCCTCAGGTTTCACTCGCAGCTGGAGACAGTGGACTGAACTTGCAGGAGACCAAGCTGCCCTCTGCTTTCCTGCAGCCGAGCCCGTGGAAGCCCAGCCCCCCAGAAGCCTCCACCTCTGACAGAAGCATGACCCCAACTGAAAGAAACTTGGTTTTTTTTCTCTCTCCCTCTTTCTGTCATTTCTTTTTCTTTCTTCCTTATTTACCTTGCAGGTGAGGGGTGAGAGTTGTGGAAGAGGCATCCAGCCAAGGTTGCCTACTCCCGCCCCTGTAAGATCTGGTTTTGATAAAGGTTGTGGAGTTTGAAAGTAAGAGTAACCTCATTTCACTCTCCATTTATTTAGTGTTTTTGAACTGTTCACAACTCAGAACCTAGTTTTGTTTTTCTTTCTTTCTCTGATGCCCCCTGGTATAGACCCTGCCTGCTAACTGAGGGTTCACGTTGCACGGAATCTTGCCTCCATCCAGTAGGAATGACTCTACCAGGCCTAAGAGAAAATCATTCCATTGATTTGCCTTGCACGTCACTCTGTCTTTGAGTTAAGCCTGATGAACCAGAGCACAGACCCCAATCTTACTAGTAATCAGAGAAATGCAAGGACGTGCCATTTTTCAACCATCCAAGAGACAAAAAAAAAAAAAAAAAGAAAGAAAGAAAGAAAAGAAAGAGAGAGAGAGATTGCTAATCTTTTGTGCTGGCAAGAAGACGAGAAAATGAGCCCTCATACATTGCTGTGGTAAATATGAATTACTGTTACTTCTTGGGAATGTAGCCTACTATCTATTAAAATAAAAAATACAGAGATGACATTCAGTAATGTTATTCTTTTTTTTTTTTTTTTTTTAAAGATTTTATTTATTTATTTGACAGAGATAGAAGACAGCCAGCGAGAGAGGGAACACAAGCCGGGGGAGTTGGAGAGGAAGAAGCAGGCTCATAGCGGAGGAGCCTGATGTGGGGCTCGATCCCATAACGCCGGGATCACGCCCTGAGCCAAAGGCAAATGCTTAACCGCTGTGCCACCCAGGCGCCCCCAGTAATGTTATTCTTGTTCCTTCATCCTGTGGAAATCAAGGTTCCAGTTTGTAAAGTCACATGTTCAGGAAAGTTTACCACAGCTCTATTTGTAATTACAGAAGCCTAAAAACAATTTGGATTTCTGTCAGGAAGTGTTGAATAAATTGTGGTTTGTCTGTAGTACAGAACATATCATGCAGTTATTTTTTCAGAACTGAGTTAGGCTTACACGTGTGGACTGAGAAAGCTCTGAATGTTATCATGTGAGTATAATAGTAAAACTTACAGATTAACATTAATGAAATGATCTTACAGTCTGGGGATAATAAAGAAATCTTTATATGTGTGTCTATGTGATTACATGACTATGGAGAAAGAAGGGGCAGGATACCATCTCAGCTAGAAAATTTGTAATCTTGAGGTTAGAATTGGAATGGGGACAGAGACATTAACACATTTCTGTTATCAGACTCGTTACAACAAGCATGCATTGATATTGTGATTTTTTTTAATAAAGTGAAAAAAATTCAGAGAATGGGTTTGAGAAATAGACAGGTGGGTTATAATCTAGTTTCTGTCACTTACTAGTTGTGAGAGGTTTGGTTAATTACCTAACCTCAGTCCTCATCTGTAAAAGGGGAATAATATCTATGTCACTGTGTTTGATTAAAGTAGTATACAAAGCATATCTTCCACTGTAATCCTTCTTTTTCTTTTTCCTTCTACACAAGCAATTTGCAGAATATTAAAACATACGCAAAACGTGTTGGCAATGCTACCAGTTTGTGATAACCGGTACGTTAGCCCAATGTTCTCAACTTAACATTGGTCTACCAAAGATGTGGACTAGTGTCTCTCTGGGAAAAAATATCCGGGTGATAATCTCTAGTTCCCTCCTTAATCCTTATACAAAGTAAGAATGATTCACAATGCGCCTCGGCCCTCTGGGCGTTATTGACCCAGGACCTCAGTCAGTGACCCAGCTGAGAAGTCGGAAGAGCGGAAGAGAGCCTCTGAGTAGCCGAAGCAGCTGTTCTAAAGTTCCAGCTCTTACTGGATCATTCTTATTTTAAACGACCCAAAGACGCTTTTCCAGCCCTGGCACATGAGTGAGGACGTTACAACAGGCCGCACCCTGACAGCAGCCGGGGGAGGGGGGCGGGGGGGGGATGGCTGGTCCGAGCCCAGGGCTGCATGGAAGATGCAAAGACTCAGCGAGCTGGACGGCCTGGAGCCAGGCCCTGTTTTCGTAGTGAATAACTCATCTTCATAACGGTGATGCTGAATTATTAGGGAGAAATTAATTCATTCTTTACATAATATTTTAAAAATTATTTACTTAAGTAATCTCTACACCCAACATGTGGCTCGAACTCGTGACCCCGAGATCACAAATCACATGCTCTTCCAAGTGAGCCAGCCCAGCGTCCCTCATGCTTCATATAATCTTAAAAATGCCCCTAATCGGAGAATAATGCAGTCTAGAAGTATTGCAGAGAGGATCAAACTTTTTCAGTTTTGCTGCTTAAAAAGTACAAGTATTGGTTTCATATTAGTGCCAGAATATAACAGAGGTCTTTATCCAATGAGGGAAAGATAGAAATCTGCATAGCCAAGAGTGACAGGTATTAGAAATTGTTCAAAAAGGATATTAACCTGGAACAATGGAATGATTTCCTACAAGTGTGTTATTCGCCTTTTTGCTAAAATAAGTTCTACAATCTATACTCCAAAATCCTTGGGGCCTGGGGAATTTTGGAACTCAGAATTTTTCAGATTTCTTGAAAGGTAGTATGGATATAACGCTGTATGCTATGGAACGGCTCTAGCAGGGTCTAAGGCAGCAAATCAGAATCGAACATACTAACACTTCTACAGTGAAACAGTCATTAGGACAAATAGTGTGTCCTCTAATACTTTCTAAGAAAACATTTTGTAAATCTTTAAATACATGCAGGTTCAAATTCAGCTAAATATCCCCGTGCGTATGCAAACCACGGTCATCTACCAGCTCTGGCTGCCTGAGGAGGAGGAGGGCATCAGAGGAGAGGAGCCTCAGTGCCTCACCGGAAGCAGGCTGGAGGTGGCCCCGTGACCGCAGGAGCTGGGTTAAGGGAAGCATTCTAACAGGGGCTTCTTTGAGGACTTCTCATGCCCAATGGTTCATTAATTTAGGTTTCCAACTAAGCAGTTCCTCTTTAAGTACCAAAACCGCCATAAACTCACATACATTGATAAATGTGCGTGGTTCAAGGCCAGCTGTTCACTCATCACATATTTTCACCATATCATGTAGGTTTTTTCCACCTGTTTACAATTTCATCTTCATCAGCACTATTATCCTCATGGTTATCTATATTTAAAACCACTTCACACACCCATTCGGTTAGCTACTCTAAAAAAGAACAAGTGTTGGCAAGATGGAGAGAAATGGGAGCCCTTGTGCACTGTTGGTGGGAATGTAAAAATGGCGCAGTCACTGTGGAGAACAGTAAGGCGTTTCTTCAAGGACACAGAATTATCGTATAATCAGCAATTCCATACAGTCAGACTTCTGGACACTCAAAAGAATTGGAAGCAGGGTCTCATATATAATGTGTACCCATTTTCATAACAGCATTATTCACAGTAGCTAAAATATAGAAGCAACCCAAGTGTCCATTGACTGACGAATGGATAAGCAAAATGTAGGAAAGCATACAATGGAATTTTTCTTTTTAAGATTTTAAGTAATCTCCATACCCAACGTGGGGCTCGAACTCACAACTCAGAGATCAAGAGTCACACACTCCACCTCTACCTCTACCGATGGATCCAGCCTGGTGCCCCATAAAATGGAATATTATATAGACTTAAAAAAGAAGGAAGTCCTGCATTATGCCACAACATGGATGAACCTTGGGGGTCACAATGCAAAGTGAAATAGGCCAGGCACAATAAAGACAAATATTGTATGACTCCATTCCTATAAGGTGCTTCAAGTAGTCAAAAATCATAAAGACAGAAGTTGTAATGGTGGTTGCCAGGGACTTGGGGGGCGGGGAGGAAGACTAGGGAGTTGTTGATAGGTATAGAGTTCCTATTTTACAAGATGAGAGGAGTAATGGGGATGCTTAGCAGCAATGGTTGCACAACAATGTGAGTGTATTTAATACCACTGAACTGTGCACTTAAAAATGGTTAAAATGGTAAGTTTTATGTGTATTTTACAATTAAAAAATGTGTGCATACAAAAATCTTTAAAAAAAAAAAAACCAATCACTCGAGCAATGTTCTCACTCAAGACATGCACAATTGGAAGGTCAGTGTCGATGTGGAGCATTTCTTTGGTGTCAGCTTTATATTCTGGTTGACAAACTTTGGGCAAAAGTTCTCTTCTCATTAGTAATATGAAATCCTTCAAAGTCTTCATAGATTGGGTTTCAAAAATCACTGTAAGCTAAAGTCCACACCAAGCATTTTTAAAAATCAATTTCTAATTTCAAAGTAATCTTAGATTTACAGATGGGTTGCAAAGATAGTAGAGTTTCTGTGAGTTCTGCACCCATCTTCCACTAACATTAAATAACCATGGCATGTTTGTCAAAACTAAGAAATTCATAGTGGTATAGTACTGTTAACTAACATCCAACATTTTATCAGATTTCACCAGTTTCCCCACTAATAGCCTTTTTCTTTTTCTGTTCTAGGATCCAATCCAGGACACTTCACTGCATTGAATCATTATGTCTCCTGAGCCCCCTCTAGTTTGTGGTACTTTCATCAGTCTTCCCTTGCTTTCCACAACCTTGAAACTTTTGATGAATACTGGTCACGTATTTTGTAAAATGTCCCTCAATTTGAGTCTAATTTTTCTCATAATCAACGTGTGGTTATGCATCATATCAAAGCCAAGCATTTTTTTTTAAAGATTTTATTTATTTGACAGAAAGAAACAGTGAGAGAGGGAACACAAGTATGGGGACAAGCAGGTTTCCCGCTGAGCAGGAAGCCTGATGTGGGGCTCGATTCCAGGACGCTGGGATCGGGATCAGGACCTGAGCCGAAGACAGACGCTTAATGACTGAGCCACCCAGGCGCCCTGCATTTTCTTTCTTTCTTTCTTTCTTTCTTTCTTTCTTTCTTTCTTTCTTTCTTTCTTTCTTTCTTTTTTAAGATTTTATTTGTAAGTAATCTCTACACCCAACTTGGGGCTCAAACTCATGACCCTGAGATCAAGAGTCACAGGCTCTACTGAGGGAGCCCCCAGGCGCCTCACCCATGCATTGTTTGCAGAGAAAAGCCCGGGGAACCGCTATATACCTTTTGACTCCCTTGCCGGTTGCTCTATCCAGTTCACCACTCACTGCCCCGTGTTGTTGACCTCATCAGGGGTGTCGCTCCAGGAAAGAGCGGTTTCATCAGCACTGTCAGTGCGCTCAAATGTTTTCATCACATAGGATTTTATCAAGATTCATCCATTTCTGATGCTTGCTGATCCTCAGAAGCTCCTTCCGCCTGACATGCAGGCCGCCTTCTGCAACGATGCTTCTTCAGCTGCGGAGCCAACCTGACAAATGCTCAGGCACATCTTCAAGGTTCAGTTCTTCATGGTAGATTCTAGCCTGTTCTAGTTATAGTCACTTCTTGTTGAGTCCACTCAGCCAACATGTGGTCAAGAGCTTACGTTTTGGGAGGCGGTTGGCTGGCTCAGTCAGTAGAGCCTGTGACTCTTGATCTCAGGGTTGTGAGTTCGAGCCCCACATTGGGGGTAGAGATTACTCTAAAAAAATTTTTAAAGATTTTATTTATTTATTTTTCAGAGAGAGAGAGAGCACAAGCAGGGGGAGCGGCAGGTAGAAGGAGAAGCAGGCTCCCTGCTCAGCAGGGAGCCCAATGCGGGACCTGAGCTCAGGGTCCTGGGATTCTGATCTGAGCTGAAGGCAGATGCTTAACTGCCTGAGCCACCCAGGAGTCCCTAGATTACTTAAAAAAATTTTAAAGTCTTTAATTTTTGTCTTATGCAATGTTTTCTTGTTTTTACTAATTCTTGTTCGTTGTCACTATAAAAGGTACAAAACTTCTGTTTCTTGTAATGATTCTACTTCATAATCTTTAATAAAATACCTCACAAATGCTCCAGGATTGAGCTGCTGTAATGACTTCACTCTCTTGGCTATACTGTTAACGAGAGATGCTTCTTTTCTTCTATCTTCTCTCTATTACCAGGAGGGTATCTTTGACTCTGGTTTTCATGGTTTCAAAAGAACAAAAAAAAACACAACAAAATACCAGCACTCGGCAGATATTTTGAGAGGGATGTTGTAACAGCGGAGTCTTTGGTCAGTTCAAGCCCACTTTGCCGCAAAATAAGTTTTGGTTTTAAGGGCTTTTCAGATCAGAATTGTAGATAAGGATTTGTGGACCTAATTTTTTGGTAGAGAATTTTTTATGCAGTGGAAGAAATATCAGTTTCCTGCTGTATGAAGAAATGCTTCCTGGGCACCTAGAACAGGAAATCTTCTCCCCCTATTTTTTTTTTTAAACCAGAGACCCCTTTAGTCTTGGAACAACATATGTCTAATGACCAAACATATTGAATGCCTGGAAAACCAACCTCATCACACTGAAATGATGTCATTTATAGAAAGAAACATTTGGACTGGCACTCTGATTCAGGTTATACATAAAACTTATTGGCTTTCTAACATAGTTTAAATACATATTAAAAATAGCACAGATGACTTCTACTAGTTTTACCAGAAGTCCAAGTGTTTTACGGTGCAAACTTCCACATAGGTCTCAGGCTCCGCACCCAGAAATCAATGTATAGCACTTAGAAGTACAAAAGTGAGTAACCTGTGGGCTCACACATACAGACGTGAGCCACAGGTGCCCATGGTTCAGGACTTAAAATTTAGCAGGAGACCTGAATAGAACACAGATCATGTCATCAGAAGGCAAAAACCAAGAAGAAATAAAAGGTGGACTTCAGAGCCACAAGTGATGAAGAGTCTGCCCAGAAGAATTAGGGAAGGAACAGGAAGGCCTATCAGAAGTGACGCCTGCACGAGGCCTTGTAGGATGAGAGGGATGTGAGCGGGTGGGAGAGACGCCTGGGGATCCCTCTGGGTCAGTCAGTAACAGATCTACTAATTCAGCTGCAAGAAAGACAAGGTTTCCCCTTCTCCCTCGAGGCTAGGAGAGGCCGCTGACTGCATTCTGGTTAGCGGAATGTAAGCAGAAATGGGGTATACAACTGAGGCAGTGAGGCATAAAAGTGTGCCTCGTTTGAAGGTCACGGAGTAGCTGAGGGAAGTAGCAGGATGGTATAGAAAAGAGAAGAAATAAAGCCTCATGCAATTTCTTTGAGCCTGATGCAATACTTTTCTCTCTGTTGTTTCTCAATAGCAATTCACTGCGGCATCTGAGGTGGTCCCTAACACGACAAACAACACAGAGGCGAGCCAGACCCTTGTCCCATGGGATCAGTACCACCCAACAACAAGAGACTTCCCTAATAGAGCCATTGTCCACCAGTCCACCCGTCGGAGGGGAAAGGCCAGTGCCCTGCCTCCTAAACGGCCCGGTCCCTTTTATATCCCAGCTGTCATCCTGTCAGCCACTTAGGTTTATTGAGTATTTACATTGAAAGGAATTACTACCGAGTAGGCCCAATTTCAGTTTACTCTACCGATTGAAAAACAAAGACAGCCACAGAGAATAAATGCAGAAGACCGATCTCTGGACAGTGTGGAATCGACTTCTAAGTTCCTACAGCAAAAATTAGCCCCTCTACAATAATCTAAGGACTGCAGCCCTCTGGTTTCTACCCACTCCAGAGTAGCCTCGTATGAGGGTGCTGGAGGCGTTTTCCAACGTCTTGGCATTGGCCCTACATCTTCTGGGCACTCTGACACACTTCCTGGAGTTCCAACTACAACACAGACACCGCTGTGGGATTCAACCAGAACCCACATCTCCCGGCGGCCAGACTAGTACGGTTTCCTCCAATGTAACAACAGACAGGGGCACCCGTGTGGCTCCGTCAGTGAAGCGTCTGCCTTCCGCTCAGGTCATGATCCCCGGGTCCTGGGATCGAGCCCTGGGTCAGGCTCTCTGTTTAGGGGAGAGTCTGCTTCTCCCTCTGCCCCTCGCCCCACTTGTGTTCTCTCTCTTTCTCTCTCTCAAATAAATAAGATCTTTAAACAGCAGCAACAACAGAGAGAAGTAGAAATAAGCTCTGTCAAAATTGACAATCAAATATACAAAGTTTTGGGTCTGAAACGGATTTTTGTGTAATGACAAGATGGTTGAATTACTAGTAAATATACTGGCAATGGCACCTCCCCAAACTGGTTTTAAAATAGAAAATGCAAAAAAAAAAAAAAAAAAAAGCAACCACAAAGAATCTCCAAGAAGCAATTTAGTGTGTTAACACGACAGATTTTAGAAAACATCAATAAATGTACAAATTCTATTAAAAAATAGGGCACAAATTTTAGTTGGAACATAAAATAACGTCATCCACTCTTTGTCAAATCTTCCCCTAAAGATTATAACCTTGTAGGTGAATGGTTTACCAATCCAATTTTATTACAAGGTAGATAAGAAATAATTCTTAACATTCACTTTCCTTTAAGAATATACATCAATCTTTTCCTCAGGTCTGCCACTGAAGTACAAGGCATCAAGAGCCGCCTCCCTCGGCTAATAGTCCCCCACAGATTTCTGCAGACCTCTGGGGCTGCGATGGACATTCTCTAACCCATGTTGTCAGATGCTTTTTTGGTCAAAGGTTTTAGGATCAGCAAAACTTTCTCTTTAAGTTGTTCTTTAGTTCCAAGGTTTTCTAACTTGCCTTAGATTTCTTGATAGATATTTATAATTTTTTTTTCTCCCCAGAAGAGATGCCTGACCTGTAAAAACTCAAGGACTTCTAAGTGCGTCGACCTCACCGGTTGGACCCCCTTCCTGATGGGGGCTATCGATACCATGCGGGCTCATCAGGGAGAAGCCACTGCTCTTCGTGTCCCCTGGGGCCAGGCTTGGTTTGAAGCAGGAAACCCTGGCCTGGGCCTCTCAGGGTTTCTGAGGCAATGGTGACAGGGGAGGTCCTGGGAGGCTGGCCAAGAAATAAGTTGTCAGTTGAAGCCACCACATCTGACTCTATTACTGCTATTCTAGAGGTTTTATCACAGATAAGCCTGGTCAGCTCTTTAATTACTAACCTATTTTTCACCTTTATAAACTTCTCTAGCGGCTATTTCTAGTCTATGAGATAGCTGTACAAAATTTCACTTCATTGATTTCTGTACTATGACCTACTACTATTTTTTTTAATCTAGGTTCCATGCCCAGCATGCGGCCCAATACAGGGCTTGAACTCATGACCCCGAGATCAAGACCTGAGCTGAGATCAAGTGCTGGACACGTAACTGACTGAGCCACCCAGGCGCTCCTATTATGACCTACTCTTGAATATAGTTGTCATGTTTCTTTGATGTGAATAATTTTATTCCTGTAATTCATCGTTAAGAGCGCCCCATGAGGAAGTCCACAGACTAGAGTGGATTCTTTTTCTATTGTTAGCTTTGCCCAAACTCAAAATCTCCTTCTTTTCCTGTCCTCTTCACCTCCACCTCTATCACACACATCAGTTCTGTGACAGGACCCCCAAACCCCTCCTCTCTGATTCATTCTCTGCATTTTGCCCTGGGGAGGTTTTCAGTAAATGCTGAGCAACTGATAATATCCATCTCCCTTTTCATTCCTTACATCTGGATGGGAGATTAATTTTAATTTAGTTAAATGTTAAATTTTATAGAAGACCATCAGGCCAGGGTGTATTGAAGCAACTTTGGGACACATTCTCTTTAGGCAAATCACTCAACAGCAAAAAAAAAAAAAAAAAAAAAAAAAAAAAAAATCAGTTAATTTTTCCTCATCTTCTAGAGGAAAAAAAATCCCTCACTTCTTTTAAGGAATCCCTTTGATTCCTGTTCCTTTGAATACATGGTTTTTTTAGTTTATAGAACTTGAAAATAAACTATCACCCCACTAAAAAAAAAATTTTAAAAATGGCTATTAATTCACTCCTTAATTAAATGTACTCCATAATTACTGATTGTGGTGTATTCTCAAGTAAGAAATAAAATACTGTGGAATGCCATTCATTTTGTACAGTCCCCATGATTTGCCCCATCATCTTCAGAGAGACCAGGAATTCCTAGCTTTGAGTCTACCTACCTGCTTTTGGCTACCCTTAGTCTATCCCGGTGACAGAGAGGAGCCTGTAAGCCCTTCAGGGAATGATGTCCCCGCTTCTCAGGCCACAAGGTCCCCCTCCGAGAGGCCACCGTTCTACCCCTGCAGCCGTCCTGAGCTCCAGGGGGTTTGTCCTATCTGAATTCCTTATCCACAATCAACATTATAAACGAATCAAGTTGCCAAAAGTCTAAAATAGAGCAGTGAATTTAAAAATAAATAAAGTATAGTAGAGAATCATTGACAATCTACACTTAGGCCAAAAGTTTCTAAATAAAGTGGAGCTGATTCAGGGAAGAACCATGGGATACACATATATATATATTTTGATATAGAATTTCCTGTAGCCTTACTGACTTTGGCAGGTCACACTTCAAGGTTAGAGGAGGCAGCCAAGCAAGAAGGATGTGTGTTAATCGTCCCCGTTTCAAACGAAAACGTGAGGTAAGGGCCCACGTTGAGCGTCTGCTGTGTGCAAGGCACTGCTGATGCCCCAGTGAGTGACCACCCCGCCCTGGCCAAGGGCCGGGAAGCCCTAAGTAGAGCAGGAGCGGATGTGCTGGGAGTAGTGTGCGGCCCAGAGAAGGAAAGAGAGAGTTCTATCGCACCACATTGCATCTAAGATGCCACCAATCGTAAGAAAGCCCTTCTTACGTGTCACTAAGAAAGAACAAACACTGTCACTTACACTAGGACATGCCATGGAGTATAAGACGTGTGGATGTCGCAGGTGTTCAAGTGAGAATAAACACGCCTCTTAAAAACGGAAGTTTCCACGGTGAGGGGAATGGAAAGAAAGAAGTGTAGAAAACTCAGAGGGAATAGAATACTTAGCAGGGAAAAGCCGATTTAAACAAGCGCAGCCGATAAAAATTTTGGACCCATCCCACCAGATGCTAAGCCACTACAAGTCATATTTAGGGAGTCCCAGGAACCCCTCTTACTGGCCCACACGAAAGCCAGCGGCCCCCGTCGCTGCAGTCCCTGGGCGGCCATCTCCCGGCCGCAAACAAGAAGGCCAGCAGGTGGTCTAGAAGAAGGGGGGCCGGCTGGGGCTGGAGGCCACGCTGGCTGCCCTCCCTCCCGGCATCCCCGCGGCGGGCGCTCCGGTGCCCTTCCAGAACTCCTCCTCCCAGCTCCGCACCCCCGCCGGCCCCAAGTCAGCTGTCGGCGCAAGGGCCGCGTGCACACCCCACAAACAGCCCGCGGCAGTCCAGCATTCGGGGTGCCACACTCAGCGGGGCCGTCCCGCGGCTGCCGGTCTCGGGGTCTCGGCCGCACTCACAGCGCTCCGCCCCGCCCTCTCCTGCACCCGCAGCTGACGCGAAAGCTCTTCGACGGCTCTCGGGGAAGCCGGCAGAGCCCAGCCCGAACCACCTCAAGCAAACCCAGAAATCTTAGCTCGCCCGACGCAGCAGTCCAGGGGCTGAGCGGGGTCAAGGCATGGTCCGGGGCAGGGCCGTCTCGCCGCCCCTTCTGCTGCCCTGCGCGCCGGCTCTGCCCCCGCACATCCCCCTTGCGGGCTGAGGTCACGCCTGTCGTTCCAGGCTCTCGCGCTGCGGGACTGCGGTCAGGTGGAAATGGTCTCCGGCGCTCTCTGCAGGCCCAGAAAGAGCCTCGAATGCATCTCGTTCGCTTTCGTGGGGTCACAGCCCTGTCCCCGGGCCCACCCACGGCTGTGGCCAGGGGGCGCGTTCCGGCTGGGCCAGGCCTGACTCGGGCGCCCACTCCCCGAGCTGCGAGTCACTGATGCCGGCTGCAACTAACGTGGGGCACTCGGGGAGGAACAGTCGATCCTAGACGAAAATCCGGATGCTCTTGTCAGAGGAAAATGGTGACAGAATGTCCACAAAACAACACATTTCTGCTTCCCTCGATGCTTCTCATAATAACAGATGTATTCTCCTCTTAACAACACCCTTGGCGTCAGTTAGAGAAGGCTGCCCCGGGGGCCCACACGGGCGCCTCACTTGCTGGCCTCAGTTGTCTCTGTCAGAGACAAGACACAGTCACCTGCTGAGAGAGAAGGCCAGCTGTGGGCTAGGGGGGTGGCCTCAAAGTGCGGCCCCTGGACCAACAGCGGCAGCCACACCGGGAACTTACTAGAAATACATATAATTGGGCCCCGCCCCAGAGTTACTGATTATGTTTCAGGATTTTTCCTTTAGTGCCTATGGTTCTTGGTCACGCGGCTTGGAAGAATGAAGGGGTAGGCCAGACGAAGGGCGCTGGGCAGCAGTTTACTGAACAACGTGGGAAGCTCCGGAAGAGAGAGGGGACCCAGCAGGGTTGCCTGGGAGTTTTCAAGTGGAGGGGTTTTTATGGGCTTGCTGGCGGGCTGTTTTGATCTGATTAGCCCTCCCTGCGCCTGTCACCCAATCAGGTTGTCGTCCACTCCCTTCCCTACCTATCAGGGAGTTGTTCACGTGGGAAAGGGTGGAGGGCTCCTTTCAGGGTGGTGCAGAATAACAGGATGGGGGCTTTTGCCTTTTAAGGCTAGCTTGCTCTTAGGACAGGGGGCCCCTTGCCCCTGCCTGCCTTTCTACCCACCATCCGCCATTAATTAGACACTTGGGAGGTGGGACCCAGTGATGGTGTTTGAACAAGCCCTCTAGGTAATTCTTTTTTTTTCCCTCCAAGTTTTTATTTAAATTCCAGTTAGTTGACACAGTGTAATATTAGTTTCAGGTGTAGAATTTAGTGATTCATCACTTACACACAACACCCAATGCTCATCACAAGTGCTCTCCTTAATCCCCATTGCCCATTTAACCCATCCCCCTGCCCACCTCCCTTCCAGCAACCCTCAGTTTGTTCTCTATAGTCTGTTTCTTGGATTTCCTTCCCCCCTCCCCAAGTTCACTGGTTCCTTAAATTCCACACATGGTATTTGTCTTTCTCTGACTGACTTATTTCACTTAGCATAACACTCTCTAGCCCCATCCACATCATTGTAAATGGCAAGAATTCATTCTTTTGGGGGGCTGAATAATATTCCATTGTGTATTTTATATACATATACCACATCTTCTTTATCCATTCCTCTGTCAATGGACATTTGGGCTCTTTCCATAATTTGGCTATTGTTGATAATGCTGCTATAAACTTTGGGGTGCATGTATCCCTTTGAATCAGTATTTTTGCATCCTTTGGATACCTAGTAGTATTATTCCAAAGATCGTAGTGCCTGCAGAGCCCTCCAGGTAATTCCGATGCTCACTCAAGTTTGAGAACCGTTGGGCTAGAGCTTTGCTACTGAAAATGTGGTCCATGAGCTCACAGCATGGATATCACTTGGGAGCTCATTAGAAATGCAGAATCTCTGGCCCCACCCTAGACCTACTGGATCAGAGTCTGCATTTTTTAAAAAAATTTTCTAGAGAGAGAGAGTGTTCATGCCCATGTGCATGCACGAGCAGAGGTAGGGGTGGAGGGAAGGGACAGAGGGAGAGAGAGAGAGAATCTCAAGCAGGCTCCTAGCCTGAGGCGGGCCTCAATCTCCGGACCCTGAGATCATGACTTGAGCCGAAATCAGGAGTCGGACTCCCAACTGACTGAGCCACCCAAGTGCCCCACAGAATCTGTATTCTTACTAAGATTTCCCACATGATTCGTTTACACTTTAAAGTTTGATAGCACTGGACTTGGAGGCTTGAAGAGAGAAGGGGAAGTGCATAGGGTTGTCGGGGGCACAAGGAAGGATGGCTGAAGAATGGCACTGAGCTTGTGCACCCGAAGTATCTCATGGCCCTGACCCCCACAACTGTGTGATATCCTCCAGTGGCTCTTGGGCACCTCGAGCATAGAAACGAAGTCCTGGGCCGAGGCTGACATGACGTTGAGGATTAGCGGAGCAGGCGTGTTGGGAAGATAAGAGATTCACTTGGGCAGGCAATCATGCGGATGGCCAACAGGTGCCAAAGGGGGTCTAGGCTGAATGGGGGGAGGGTGGCCGCGGAGAAAGAGGGTGGCAGCCTGAGTGTTCCTAGCAACTTGAAGCAGGTAAAGTGGCAGAAAGAGCCCCATGGCAGAGTAGGGGTACAGGCCTGAGTGAGGAAGGATCTGCCCCCAGGTTCCCTGGGTCACTAGCGGCTGGATTTTTTTGTAACTGTAGAATTCATAGCAGCTGTCTTTTTCAAATCCAGCAATGGAAAGAGAGTCTCTGGTGCTTCAAGTCTGTGACCTCTAGACTCTTTCGAAGGGTTTGCCTGATTGGTCAGTCCCATCCAGGAGAATGTCTTTTTTTGATCTTAAAAGCAACTGATTAAGACTGTGATCATGTCTGCAAAATCCCCATCTTCGCCATAGAATGTCAACTAATCTGGGAGCAACATCCCATCACCTTTGTCGTATTCTATCGGTGAGGAGAAGTAACAGGTTCGAACCCCCTGAAGGGGCAGGGTTTGGTTGTAGAAGCTGTGACTTACAGGGGTCACCTGAGGGGGTGTCACCGTGTACTGGGAGGAAGCTGGCTCTCATTTTCTCTCATGCCTTCACTGTGTAGTCCTGGTGACACATATAATGACAGAATTGCTAACTGCTGCGTCTGTGAGAAGCAGATTCACTAATTAGAGCAGTGTGTTTGTGAGATTGTGTCCTTGCTTTCCTTTTCCAGCGGAAATACTGAATCCCAGTTGACTTAGTTCTTTCCTTCCCCTTTCCTTTCACTGAGGTTATGTCCTCATTTCTAATAGTTCGGCTCAATTGCTCTTGCTTCCCATTTAGGGGCCCTCCTCTCCCCTCCTCACACCCTGGTTGATTTTCATTTTTTATTGGGAGTGCTGGAAGCATTTCTATGGTTCTAAGAGTCAGAGCTGTGCAAACAGGGATGCCCAGAGAAATGAGCCCCCGCCTCCGCCCCATCCTCACGAACCTGCTCCAATTCCTTCCTTTGGTCCAACTCTTTCTTACCAGTCTTCTGTAGGTGACCAGCCTCTGTAGTTTCAGGTTTATTCCTCCAGTATTTTGCACAAATGTGTGTTTTCTTTTTAAGATTTTAAGAAAAATTGTATTTAAATTCAATTAACATATAGTGTATTATTAGTTTCAGAGGTAGAGTTCAGTGATTCATCAGTTGCATATAACACCCAGTGCTCGTTACATCATGTGCCCTCCTTGCTGTCCACCACCCAGTTACCCCATCGTCCTACAACCACCTCCCCTCCAGCAGCCCTCAGTTTGTTCCCTAGAGGTAGGGGTCTCTTACGGTTTGTTTCCCTCTTTGATTTCATCTTATTTTCTTTCTCCCTCCCTTCCCCTAGGATCCGCTGTATTGTTTCTTAAATTCCACATAAGTGAAATCATATGATCATATGATCTTTTTGATTGACTTATTTCGCTTGGCATTATACCCTCTAGTTCCATCCATCATTGTAAATGGTAGGTTTTTTTTTGATAGCTGAGTAATATTCCATTGTGTATATATACACCACTTCTTTATCCATCCACCTGTCAATGGACACCTAGGCTCTTTCCACAGTTTTAAAAGATTTTATTTATTTGAGAGAGAGAGAGAGAGCATGAGCAGGGGGAGGGAGAGAGGAAAAGTTAGAAGCAGACTCTCCGCTGAGCAGGGAGCCTGATGTGGGACTCGATCTCAGGACCCTGAGATTATGACCTGAGCTGAAGGCAGATGCTTAACTGACTGAGCCACCCAGGTGCCCCCAAATATGTGTTTTCTTATATTCTTTCTTACATGAAGGGCAGCTTAGTGTACTCTTTTGCGCTTTGCTTCTAAGAGTCTCAGAAATCATTCTAGATCAGTTCACAGAGCTCATCCTCATTTTTCTTTTTTTGGATTAACGTGCATAGACCTTCATCTGTGGATGTGCCATATTTTCCATCATTCTCCTCCGTATAAGCATTTAGGTGGTTTTAGGGTTGCATTTACAGACAACACAACAACGAATAACCTCATAGTCAATACCAATTCAAACAAAGGAGCTAGATAATCTGAAGACACATGTTAAACTGAAACTTTGACATGCCCATCCCTACAAAACACCATCACTTCTGACTTACCTTTTATTTTTTTAAAATTTTTTTTAAAGATTCTATTTATTTGAGAGTGAGAGAGACAAAGCAAGCATGAGCAGGGGGGAGGGCGGAGGGAGAAACAGACTCCCTGCCGAGCAGGGAGCCCCATATGGGGCTCGATCCCCATGACCCAAGCCAAAGGCAGCTGCCCAACTGACTGAGCCCCCCAGGTGTGCACTGACTTACCTATTTTAGACTCCAAGCAGTTACTGCCCCTGAGATGTGATGGTGCTGCTAGCTTCCCTCCGCCACCCCTTTACCTTGTAAGTGGGCCTGGTAAACACTTTTCAGCAGTGCCCATTCAACTGCTATTCCAAGTAGGTGCTCTTCCCATCTTTGGGGTGACCCCTCCTCATGCCTATCCCCAATCTATACATCTCAGCATGGAGTCTCAGAGAGGATAAAATTCTGTCTTGAAATAGGCTAGTTCTACAATGCAGATCTTCCCCAAGGATTAACATGGAAGATATTCTTTGGGCTCTCTGAATGTTTCCTGGCCTAATTAAACTAGAGCTCCACAATAAGGGCATTATGGACATCAGGAATGTCCACATTGCCCTAAACTGTTTATACAAGATTGTGTCTGTATTCATCTGGGAAAGAACCATCGAGAATTCAACAACCTAGCTTTAAAAAGGCTAAGAACCATGGGCACCTGGGTGGCTCAGTTGATTAAGTGTCTGACTTCAGCTCAGGTCGTGATCTTGGGGTCCTGGGATTAAGCCCCACATTAGGCTTCCTGCTCAGTGGGAAGTCTGCTTCTCCCTCTGCCCTCCCCCCTGCTCATGCTCGCTCTGTCTCTAATACAATCTTTAAAAAAAAAAAAGGCTAAGAACCAGTGTATTAAATTCTGTATTTGTTTAACACATACAGATTGGAGGGAAAAGGTACATCCTCAAACTCCTGTTCATTTAAATGATTATTCATTTCAGGTGAAAAATTTTAATATACTAATTTCATACAAATTTTAAAAACAATATTTAAAGTGCATATTAAACATATCTTTTGGGCAAGTAAAACTAAACACCAAGTGATTTAATTAAGTTGTATCTAGTTTTAAGACTGTGACCACAAAGATAAAATAAGAGAATCTGACAAATGTGAAGTTAAAGGACATTTTTTTTATTGACATTAAAAACCACAACGCAAGTAGCACAAAATGCACCACTGAGCCCAAATACAAAGAACTGGTGTTAATACACAATGTTTAAGCAATGCTACACTTATTTTTGGCAAAGTGCTGTATTGTTTAGTCTGTGTATAAAACTGACCATCTATGAACCAATCAGTATAAAAAACTCTATAAAAACAGAAAAAAATTTAGACAGTGGCTCAAGAAAACAAGCTGCCATTTATGCATAGATGATGTACAGTATGTAATCGAACCTAATGTCCCTTTTGAGTTTTCAAGTTGAAAAAAATTTGTGTCCAGAAATACATCAAGAAGGCACATAGTACAATCTACAATACTCTTCAGTCTGTACAACGGATGCCCTGCCCTTGAAAAGCAAATGTGTTCACAATTATACTTGAGAAAAACCCCCAAGTCACTTAAAACACACACACACACACACACACACACACACACACACACACACACACACAATTATTGATTATAGTTCCAAACCTCTGGAGGAAAACCACCAAAAGGCAAGCAAAACCACTCATACACATCAAGCTTGGCTACACACACACCGAACTCCCCAAGTCCTGATTTGGTTTTTAGAAGTCCACCTAGAAAACAAATATGAAAACTTCAGGCAAAGACGGAGCTAAATGGGGGCATTTAACAATTAAACAATTAAAAAAAATGTTGTAAGGAAAATTCTAAATGATATACAACACATCCACTTAAGCTGCCTTCCTTTGAATAGTAACGTCTCCTCCCGCATAAAGGATACTGTTGCAAATAGAAAAAGATGTCCTTATCTGTGTGCTTCCTAGTACCGCTTTCTCCGCCCTAAACCACTGTAACTGGTGTCATATTTCAAGTGAAATCGGTACATGGCAAGGCTGACACCACTGTATTAGGTAGGTTTTCTAAATAAAGCATTTCATAGAAAATTTTAAGCGTTAAAATAAGTAGCTAAGGATGCCATTTATAATGCATCGACATGGCTGATGGCAGCGAAACCATCCAGGAGAGTAGCCCGACTTTTAAAAGAATTTAACCGGTATGAATGGGCCTTATAAAATAAAAGATTAATTTTAAGGTAACATTACAAACATATGCTAGTATCTCCAGTACAAGGAGCAGTCTTTTTACTGATTCTAAAAACAAAAATACCTGGAAACTCTTAAACTTTTTCCACTAATCTATTTAAACTTAAATGTCTATCTTCCAGTTGGAATCCTTTTTTTTTTTTTTTTTTGCTTTCTTTTGTTTCCAATTCAAAGAAAATGAGGATAAGAAAGATACTCTTTTTTTGCTTTTTCCTAAAAGTGTAGAAAGACAGTATCTTTCCTTGAGGAGGAAGAGAAATAGCAAAGACACTCAGATTCAATGAAGATGTAAAGATGACAAACCAGTGGACTACACAGATTTGAGAAGTAACGGGTGATGCTGAACAGCCCTCTCAAGTTTTAAGTAAACTGTCTTCTCACTAGAATCAAAGTACTGATACAACAGAGAAGGTACGTCAACAGGAAAAGCCTGCATGGGAACTGGAAAAATGTACAGGAAATTAACGTAGAAAAAGCTCGCTGGAGGAGAAAGTAAAAAATCCAATCACTGTGCACCTTCTGCAAAGAATTCCCCACCCAGCCACATAAATGCATTGCCTCAGAAGATAAATAATGAATGGTTCATGTTCAACTTACAGAGCAATACATAGTTAGCTGAGAAAGAAAAAGTAATAAACATAGAAAATACATTATAAAATGTTTTATTAACAAAAACACAAACTTTGAGGAACATGGTGCATTTTAAAAACTAAGAAGCTCATTCATGAAGCACTCTTGTGTGCACCACATATTCTAGACTTTTTCCAAGTAACATTCTGTATTATCAGTCTAGAAACTGTCAGAGCACTAAATTCAGAGAGGGGTTTTACTTCTCACTGCTTGAAGTTTTAAGAAATATGCACGAAAGCACATTGTAAACCACTAACATTTACAACAGCAGAGATAATAATTAACTTATAATAAATTGCATTTTGGCCATGTTTCCAAGAACACTTAACAGGTCAACATCGTTCTGTTATTATTGGTCTTGTGTCTCGCACACAGTAGATGCGTAACAAACATCTAACGATCAAGAACGTCAAGCGAATTATTAACTACTTTCTTCAGTTCTAACATGTGCCAATTTCAGGCAGAAACCTTAGATATTGATCAGAAACCACAGTCTGATATGACAGATGGCATGGTTAGCCTAAGAAAACATCCCCAAGACTGAAAGTGTTTGCTTTCCAGGTATAAGCCATAAAAAACTAGGTCTAGATAAGGCAAACAAAAAGTCAATAACGGATAGAGATGTAAATGTATTTCGGTATCAAGAAATTTGAAAAAATAATAGTAAAAACAAAGAAAAGACCATTGCTCTTTTATATACAAATCTGTTCATGGTGCCAAACAAATTCTCATGGCTGAACTGCTGTAGCTTGTGAGGTACTAACAACTTGCATGTAGTATATGAAAAAAGAGCCCCCCATGTATTCAGAGGCTTACATCCAGAAAGCATTTAGCTGTTCTATTTTCAAGTTACCAACATATGGCCCTATAACAGATACGGTGTAAAACACACACACCTTCATGAAAACTCTACCTTAACCTCTCAACTCTCGTAAACACAAAGAGTAACAAAATAACTTCTAGCTCAGTTTGACAAAACTTTACAGACTTGGCCCCTCATTAGAAAACAAATAAATAAAGGGGTAGTCGAAATGGAAAGGGAATAAGGGGAGAAGGGGGATGCAGACTATTGTTCTAAAGGGACATTGCTGGCACTTCATCGGCCAGCGGAAGAACCACCTCCTACCACCATTGAATGATGCTATCTGACCTCTTGGGGCTCCAAACATCCCAGTCTAGGCAGGAAAGAGCACAGCTCTTCCCTTAAAAAAAAAAAAAAAAAAGTCTCCCATAGTTCCCTGCACCGAGCTGTTACAGGGTTATTGAAAAATATAATACTTCACATAACGATATGCTTTTTCCCTTGAAAACCTTAGACAGACATGTATTTATTTAATTAGGGTTGCAGAGGAGATGGAAAAATAAGCTATTTGATTACAAAGGTGATGCAACTGTTCTGTCAGTAGAATGTGCTTTGGGTTGTATCTGTTTAATTTAGTTTGAGAGGAAACTGGTGAATGTGGATGGCTCAGCAAAACCCATCACAACTGCTAAAAAATGAAGTGGGTTCATTTTCGTACGAAATAGATTTTCTCTGTGTTAACTGGCCTCCTGTGTGAATCGAGCCCTGAACCCTGGCCTCATTAGCACCAACACTCGGAACAACAGTTGTGGCAGAAACACTGCCACAGGCCCCACCCCATCTTAGATTCAGTAGAGAGGCCCTTAGAATTTCACACAAGGTTCAGTTCTGGACAGCCCACAGCCCTCACAACAACTGTGAGGGAAGTCAATATTACTACCCCGCCCCCCCCCCGCCCGTTGCTGGAGGAAACAGAGGCCAAAGTGGTTAAAGATTTCGCCTGAAGCCCCAGTTAAAAAAACAAAAAAATGGAAACTCAAGGGAGCCCACCTGTCACTTTTCATTTAGATGCTAGGAAAAGATGTCACCAGGAATCCCTCCTCAGCCTTGCTTGCCACTTGGCAGGACAGTCTCCATGGCAGAGGATGGATCACTGCATCAGAAATACAAAGCCTACTTCCTTTCCCTTGGACAGTCATAAATAAGAAGTCCCTAAAGTGCCTGGACATGTATTTCTGAGTCGACAGCTGACGGGAGGTGGCAAGTGGGCAGAGCTGACAGGAAAGACTCCCAACAAGTTAAATAGTGGATTAATGGGTTAGTTGTAGACATAAGTTTTTCCAAATATAATTTCACAGGTCTAATTGAATCCCTCTGCATGTGAGACGAGTGCTTCTGTCCCACGATACTTGCAATGTCTCTGTACCACGTCACACAGTCACGTCGGAATTACTGAATGCACTGTTCACTAACACTTAATGTACCTGAATTCCAAAATGAACTGCATGGCTAATCCGGAAAAAAAAAAAACCCAAACAAACAAAAAAACGAACCTATACACACAGAAATGTATCAAGTTTTCTTTCAAGAGAAAGTTCAGCCATAATTCCATTATATCCATGGCAACTATCACCTGTTAATGCTCATGTTAGTGTGTAAAAATGCATTCATTATATACAGAAAAGATTATCAAGTACTGGTCAATAAAGTGTATGGCTGACCCTGAGAATAAATTTTTGCTTACTCAAAATATTGATTAAGTAATACAAAATAAAATGAAATTGAAAGATGCCTATTCTCATACTTGGGAAGAAATGTCTTTAGAATGCTAACTCATGTACACCTTAATAGATTTAAAGACATCCCCAAACACCAAACACTGTAACTGTATTGATATGTTTCCAAAAATATTCTGAAAAAATTTACAAAAAAGTAAATGTTAAAAGCAAGGCATTATGTGATACACAGCATGTAAATCTGGTTTTCAAGATAGTGTCTAAACACACCGGTAAAACTATGTGATTGGTCATCAGTTGGCTGTAAAGAAACAGCATCTTCATTGTCTGTCCACACACGTCCACACACATATGCACAAACCAAGAGAATCCAACCAATCTTGAAATTCTTAGTAATTGTACTGACGGGGGCAGGGCTGATGGACAGCCCAGCCATTGTGCTTGACTTGCCTAGAGTGGCAATCCCTGGTAAGATTTTGGCGACGAAGGCTATTTCTGTTCAAAGACTGTCTTTCACTATGTTCTTTTATCCATTGGGAAGGACGAAAGCTCTTGGGTTGTTCCAGAAAAGCTGTATGAGCAGCCAGAGCTGCAACGTAGCAGTGAATGTGCTGCCCCATTTCATCTGGAGTTTCCACTCTGAAACAGAAAATCATGGGGATGTATTAAGTAACAGAGTATGTTATTAATGAACTTGAAAAAGATACTTAGTGATTCAATTTGCCACACTAATTTGTTTATGATTGAATGAGAGCTTAGTATCTCATGGCTGACAGAGAAGTTTGTATTTCGTGTCCACATTGACTGATAATGACAGAAAGGAGAAGCCAATTTTTCATAGAAATAGGTCATATCCACAGATGGTTAGTTAAGTAGACTGCATTTTTTTTAAAAAAGTGCTTTACATTTTGAGTGAATTTCAATTATGCAGCAAACGCATTTAGATTAGCTTTTCTGTGAAGGGGACTAACATTTATTGAATATCTATCTATCTCTATTTGCCAAGTGTTTTGCAAATCTAATGTATTTAATTATCACCATAATCTTAAAAGGAAAATATTTTAATTGCCAAATTTTGCTGATCAGAAAGCTGAGGCTCAGTGATGTTAAGGTCACAATTACCACCTCAGGCAACCAAGATTCTAATAGAGGTTTTACTCCAAAGACTGTGTTTAGGAAGCGGGGTTGATCCTGATGCAATATGCTAACTGCACCTTCACACAGGTTTTCTGTCTATAAGTAAATGCTCCAGGAAACAAGCTTAAAATCGATATTTAATAGAAATATGCATAAGAAAATTCTATTCATTTAACATTGTTCTAGATAAAAAGCTACCTGCTTATTGTAAAAGACAACTCTAAGTTTTTAACTGATATCGCAACAGGGCACATTTCAGAATGGCCTTTGCAAAGTAATGTCGCAAAGACCTGTGGAGAACACATTTAAAATATGGCTACAAACGACATGATTATTCTATGTTTTCTACATTAAAAGCTATCTAATAGGATAGATATAAGCTATATCAGCACATGACATGAGTTTTAGGAGCTGTGAGGGTTATTTTACAGAACAAGGGTAGTTATAGATTGTACCTATAATCACTAGAGGAAAACACTATTATTTTTTAAAGATTTTTAAAAAATAGAATTAAAGGGGGTCACGTTAAGAAGCCAATAGAAAGAAGTTAATATAAAGACAGCAGTTTTTAAAAGGTGGGCATTTTGAGTTTTTAGCTTCCTGCTCAGACTGATAACACATATTACACAGTCTCAAAGGGAGTATACTTACTCTGTGCCAGTGAGTCTTATAGGCAGCTTTTCCTGGCCCTACAAATGTTAAATGGTGAACTATTAAATCACTAGTAAGATTTAAAATGCTATTTAATTTTACTGTTAGGACATGGTGCATTTTCTGTATTAAAACTGGTTTACTATGGGTCATTAAAGGCACATGTATTATTTAAGATTACGATAGCACATAAACCTCATAAACAATACTTACAAAGGCCAAAATACAATAAAATGTACACTTGGAAGCCCATCTGTAATTATGAAGCGCCTTCCTCTTACATGCTTCATGGTAATATCCCCAAGGAGAGACAGGATGGAAGCAATCTAACTTTGAAAGACATCATTTATTTCCTGCTCAGAAAATATAGATATTTACTACATAGCCATCCTAATTTTGGTAACACCTGATCTATCTTGGTTTAGTGGGGTTTTTTAAAATAAGAACTTGAAATCCAGAAATAAAGATGTTAAAAAATTTTTAGTTATTATAAAACTATGATAATTTGCAGTACTTTCCTATGTTCAGAAGGAATTCATAGAAAGGGATGTGTGTTCTTTTGATCCTATATATGTGGAAAAGTACATATTTGTTTAACTTTCCTATATGTTATATCAAAACATATAACAAGATATAAAAACAAACAAGATACCAAAAAAACGATCATTCTGACTGCATCAAAACTGTGAACACATGACCAGACACAGAGCATGGTCTTGGACTGAATGCTGGTTTGGGCAAACGAGGTGAAATATTCTGGACTCTAGTGCGGAAAGTGAAGTATAGTGTGAGTAGTAGATGAAGTGAAATTTTATTGAAAAGAAAAAGGTGCAGATCATTGCCTAAAGAAGCAGGTTATAAAACAGTATATACAGCCTGATCCCCGTTAGGTTAAAAGTGTGTGTGTGTGTGTGTGTGTGTGTGTGTGTGTGTGTACACGGGTGGGCAGAAAAAACGACCTGGAAGAATGTGCCCTTGGGTGTTAACAGTGTTCCTCTCTGGGTGGTGCAAATGTCTTTTTAAATTTTTTAATTTTTACATATTTGCATTTTCTAATTTTCGTCAATGCATATGTACTGCTTCTGGAATAATATTATTTAAAAGTTGCTGTACATATACACACACTTTAAACCCTGAGAAGTAAATATACAAATATCAGTAAGTTTAAAGTGACTATTAATCATGCTAAACTCTTGAGTGAAATTCCACAGAGGTGAGATCAGAATCAGGTGGGAAGCATTTCTGAGAACTGAAGACATTAATCTGAATCAACTATAAGGCAATTTAATCAATACCATGTCCAAGAAATTTAAATTTTTGTTGGAATACCTGAAACACTGATCCCTTGATAAAACTTAAAGCGCTGGCAGGTGCCAGTTCAAGTAACATTTCCCACCCAAGATCTTACTCAGTACAAAGCCGGGTAACTATATAAGCAAATTGCTTCTCAATTTGGTAAAGGATATGTTTATCCTCATAGAAGATCATGAGACTACTAACAGTATTAAGACTTGTGAGTGCAGCAAACTCTGGTAAGTTAAATTAATGAGCTGCCTGGGTTTTGTTTGTATTTGGCAAACAGGAAATAGTAGAAGATATATACAATGATCCAGTTAGTGGAGTTAGAGCCCGAATAATCTAAAAAGAGGCCTTCTGGATTCCAGGACTAACTACAGGAACATTCTGAACTGCTCCAAAGATTCCACTTCACCTGCAGTGCTGACGGGTTTCTAGGGAATTAGGACCAGCATCCCCCAAATACTGTTACAACCATAGGCACGTTCCACTAACTTGCATTGTGAATAGCCAGACTTTGAGCTGATAAGCATGGCCATGGGCTTTACTTTAGCAGGTGGAAGCAATCTTGAATATACTCGTTGGATAAAGGCCATAGAATGTCTATAAGTTTACTTTGGAACATATCAATCTTTACTGACCAGGCACTCGCCCTGAACCTTTCCAGGCCCTCAGCCTATCTGCCATTCAAACAGAGCCTTTCAGACCAATTAGGACTTCCACATAAGAAAATATTGTTTGGGTATGAAATATCTCCTCTATAAGGCAGAAAACAACTCTTTGGGCAACATGTTTCAGTAAAATTGCCATTCTACTTCATGTTTAAGATTTCTCAAGTTTTCGAGGTTACGTGCCATTTGATGTGACCCAGCTAAGACTACCTGGAAGAAAATAAGAATTTTATTTTAAGATATACTACTCTTGGGGTGCCTGGGTGGCTCAGTCGGTTGAGCGTCTGACTCCTGATTTCGGCTCAGGTCATGATCTCGGGGTTGTGAGATCGAGCCCCGCGTCTGGCTCTGCGCTGAGCGGGGAGCCTGCTTAAGACTCTCTCTCCTTCTCCCTCTGCCCCTCCCTGCTCGCGCGCTCTCTCTAAAAAAAAAAAAAAAAAAGAAAGAAAGAAAGATATACAATTCTTGTTGAATTTGATACCCCAAATAACCCAGTGTATAAAGTGCCAGTTACATTGAGAGACTTAGCAGAAATGCCAGTCTTTTCTTCTCTGTCACTAGCAGAGTACTATAAATCCAACGGCTCTCCATTATATAACTGGGGCCATGTTCTAATGAATTTTTTTGAAACTCTAAAATAAGCATGTTTTTTTCATACCATCCACTACCTTGTGCACTATGCACATGCGTTCATAAATCTATAACAAGATTACTTTGCATCTTCTAAAAAATTGGCTTTGAATTATAGTAGAAATAAATAAACTGCACGCCAAACAGACTGCTTATGGACAGAGTAAAATACAGTTGACCCCTGAACAACTCAGGGGTCAGCTGCACCAACCCCTGTGCAGTTGAAAATCCATGTATAAGTTATGACTTGCCCAAAACTTAACTGCTAATAGCCTACTGTTGATTAGGAAGTTTACCGATACATCAACCACCAATTAACACATATTTTGCATGTTATAGGTATTATCTACTGTATTCTTACAATAAAGTAAGCCAGAAAAAAGAAAATGTTATTAAGAAAATCATAAGGAACACAAAATACATTTACAGTACTGTGCTCCGCTTATCGAAAACAACTGTGTGTGTAAGTAGACTCACGCAGTTCAAACCCACCCTGTTCGAGGGTCACCTGTCCTTACAACGTACCTGGGGCTGCTCGGGTCAGCACATTCATCAGTGCCACAGCTGGCCTCCCCGACAACAGGGCAGGAGTTATGCACAGCGTAGACAGACATGCTGGGATGTTCAATGAGAAGGTTTTCCATAGGACTGGTTTCCACCTTGAGAGTGGTTAATTCACCTGCAGTAAAACATGGGGGAGGGGTGATAAACCAGCTCTCCTCCATCGGACAGGATTCAAACTGGAGCAAGCAGGAATCACTCGTATCAGCCAAGCACTCAAGAGATGCGGGTAAACACGAAAAGACGGAAGGGTGCTCAGTACGTGACTCTTCACTGATGGCTTCAGCTTTGGCTTCGGCTGCTGAGAAGCCAGCGCAGGCGCCTACGTCACAGTCCACGGGCAGTGGCGAAGTCCCAGAGGAACACGTGTATCCCAATGGTACCACATTCAGGGCACGGGAAAAGAAGAGATGATACCGTTAGCTGAGGTGCATTCCTCTTGCCATTTAGGTGAGACACAAAACCATTTATTGTCACTCACAATGATTACAGAATAATTTCTGAGCACCTAGTGTATGTATGTGTATGTGTGGGTAACCCTGCATCAGATGGATTATGGGGCTTTGCGGGAAGGGTTTTGAAGACTGTTTCTGTCCTGCTGAGTAAAGGTGATGAGCAATGCGGGTCACTGTTCGTCTAGCACAGGATTTCCTACTCAAGTACATCTGATATGAACAGGGCATGAGAGTTGCAAAACTGGAAGATCTGACGTCAATCAATTTCACTGACTGATCATCTGGCACAGGATGTTTCCTGCAATTTTTTAGACAAATTCTTGCTTATTTACTTTTAAGGCCTCCAAACCTTCAGAGTTACTGGTTTACTTATGCAAAAACTGAGACGCGAGAGTTTCCACTTTTGCTGTGATGATGAACAGCTAGGAATACCTTACCTATGAAGTCAACAAGAATCCATTCATCATCTTCTTTCTCACTAAATTCTGGTTCTTGGCTGGAAGAAGTACTGACTTCGCCCACAAGCATTTTGTTCAGTCTCTGGAACATTGTTAAGGCAAGATTGAGACTTTGGCGGGATGTCTTTACAGCTGAGATTTCAAAACACTGTCTTCAGTCAGCCTGATGGCACGACAGGAGATTAAAGTGCACGAGGTGCTTATTCAACTTAGGCGAGAGCAAGAGGAGTCGTTATCCCTAAAATAAGATAGGACAAGAAGGTTATTTCAACTCAGCATATATTCATACAACATGTGTGTGTGGTTTCAAGAGTGTGTACCCATACATGCACACACCCCTTTAGACGAAAGCTCAAGGCCTTAGCCTGTAGCTACAGCTATTCTCTTCCTACAGGCGTCAAGCACAAGAAATGCAATACCTCTTATTTATAAACCGTTACGAACTGAGTACTCAAATGCAACCTGTAAAGAAATGTGAAATGAAAGGGAAGTAGGTAGTTCTTTTTCACATCTGTGCTTTTATAAGGAATGAATCTGACTCATGTACTTCCCGCTGAAATACTGCTTTTCTGTAAGAAGAAGAGCAAACACCAGACATAAATGGTCTTGCCGTAGGACACTCAGTGGCCCAGGAGCTGCCGAAGGAAGCCTGCAACGGTACTGGGTGACCACCAGCTCTCCTTGGCTCATTTTCTCCTGTTCTGTTCTTCTATGTGACTGTAAGCATACCTAATTCTATGTAAAAATCAGTAAGGACAGCATCATTTGACCTTCAAAACAAGTCCTGTGCTGGCACCAAGAAATCTACACTGAAGCGGACTGAGGAGGACAGCCACAAGACCCGAAACCATTCCCCATGTGGTGGCGAGAAGCAAGGTGTTGCAGTCAGCACACCTGCTTCAAACGCTGGCTCTGCTGCTTACACTCCGCGCAAGTTGGAAGTTCTACTACTGCCGCTGGCTATAGTTCACCTCAGAGAGTTCTGGTGAGTTCTTTCTTTTCTTTCTTTCTTTTTTAAGGGAGAGCACATGTGAGCAGGGGAGCAGGGAGGGGCAGAGGGAGGAGAGAGAATCTTTAAGCAGGTTCCATGCTAAGCCCAATGCAGGGCTCGATCTCATGACCCTGAGATCATGACCTAAGCTGAAATTAAGAGTAGAACGTTCAACCAACTCAGCCCCCCGGCGCCCCCTGGTGAGTTCTAAGTGAGGAACTCCAGCCTCATCTGATGTCATTATAGAATTCCAGATCTATATAACCATTTCTGCCTGGTTACCTGATGGCCATATCAAACCTAACACATACCAAGAGCACTTTTAATACCCCCCTTCCCCCACACAAACGTACATACATGTCCTCCTTCCCTTCTCAGCAAGAGGCGGCACCAGCCAGCAGCGACCAGGCCAACAACCCAGCAGCGGCTCCTTCTGCTCCCATCCAGCCTCTCAACCGAACTTTCAGCAGGTCCTGCTGACTCCAGAGGCACAGGGGTGGGCCTTCAACCTGCCCATTTCTTGCCATTTGTCACTAGTTGAAGCAGATCTACTGTCCCTCTGGACTTTGCCAATCACTACCTCCCTGATGGTCTCCCTGACCCTACTCTTGTGAAATGGGATAATGCAGGAAACCTACTTAGCAAGGTACTTGGCACAAAGTTCTCAGTCAATGTCAACTATTCTTCTACAAATATTTACTGAGTACCTATTATGCATCAGGCAGAGTGCTAAGCACAGGGGAGGCAGCAGTGAATTCAGCTGTCCCACGGCAAGTGTGAACAACCCAATGCGATGAACACCATGGAAAAAGTACGGAGTGTTCCTCAGATCCGCGCAGGTAGAGGTCAGGAAGGACTCCTGCAGGAAATGACTTTGGTCTGGAGTGGTTGAGAAGACCAAGAATGGAGGAAGCCTACAGATGAGTGACAATGTGGCCCCTTCTGTTTGACTCAAGATCCAGATGGATAGTCATGACGGCAGGCTGGGGGTGCTAAGCAGGAACCAGATCCTATAGGACCTTCTAAGCCAGAAGTTACGGGGAGGGCAAAGTGGAGGATGACCCTCTACCAGAAGCCAATGGAGGGGGGACGGTGGGACCACTCAGTGGAAGAGGCATACTGCAGAAGGCGCAGGCTGGGCACTTTGGACATGCTGAATTTGAGAATCTGCAAGTCACGTACTTGGTGTTGTCTAGCAGGCAGCTGAAGATATACAGGGCTTTGGAGTGCGAGGACATGGTCTCAGCTGGGGGCACAGATTCGGGACTCATCAACACAACAAGGCTAACAGAAACCATGAGTAGATGAGACCATCCAGGCATGGTGAAAAGCATCTCAATAAATGATATTCTTTCTCATGATTGAATCCCTAAGTTCAGACTCTTGACCCTTCACTTTCAAAACAATCATCATTTTTTAGCTGTAAATGTAGTTACAATCTGTAGCAGAGGAGACCCTTGGCTGAATTTTTTATGTGCAAATGGGACGGCTACAACCGTCTGGCATGTGACTACAAATGTGTAGTACTACAACTCTGTGTTCAAATAAATGACATTTGAACACTTTTGTGGTCACAATCCATCATCATCAGCCATTAATTATTAAGAGAGAGTAAACAGGAAATGTTACTTGCATAACCAGTCTTCCAGAAACCCTTCTGGAAAGCAGCATGGCCAAATCATGAGGGCTGGAGTTCTAGTACAGAATTCAAATTCAGCTTTATGCTCCATGTAAGAGAAGTCAGAAGAAAAGCGGGCTTGCGCAGTTTGCTTGACCTACTGTGGTGTCACAGTTACATCCTAAAAGACGAGCTATCATAAGGTCTGATGTAAAAAAGCATATAAGCTAGGAGGGAAAAAAGATACTTAAAAAATCTTCCCCCCATTTCTCTTAAATTATGAAGGCGTGTATTGGCCCCAAGTACAATCCTGTGTCTGCTGAACCAGTTGAGAGAATAATTCCAATTCTCCAGAGTACAGGGCTGGCCTCAGGCCCTGCATCAGCTAGGAAGCTGGAGCTGCTGGGTGCAAAGCAGAGCACCCCACAAGAAAACCCCTGCTCATCCTGAAGGAGCACATTGTCCCCCAACTGCAATGCCATGTGAGGGTAACTTACTGGGGCCCAGGCCAGTTAAGTGGTAGCTACAAGGCAGAAAACCATGCTGGCGCCATTGTGGTTGGGCAGCTGCGGGTTCGCAACTGCAAACTGCGCCCACCCCCACCCCAACGGCTACAGCTCCAAATCCAGGTGAGAGAAGCCAGCTTATGCCTAGAACATATACAACTCTGCCACAGAAAAGGTGCCTCTGGAGGAACTTTCCACAGGGCAGCACAAGTCAATCTTCTTTTGGTTTCCTGAAGTCAGAGGCTGCCTTGAGATATCCCATATGTCCTGCAAGGGCAACCAACCTCGGGTGGGCAGAGTATTCAGGAGCCCCGCCGGGCACGGGAAGAGCTCATTCTCATCTGTCCTGAGTCATGGCTGGCATTTACATGACACACCAGCTGAGGCCCCGTGGGAAGGACAAAGATGAGTCCTGGGGAGAGGTGGAAGGAGGGCTGGCCTGGGCACCGGCAGGAGAGGGTTCTGGCTCTCTCTCTACCATAGGTGGCTGAAGCTAAACAATCTAACCCTTCTGAGCCTCAGTCTCACCATCAGAAAAATGGGAGACTGTGTTGGATCACCTCTTTACTCTCCCCATAGACCTCCAGCACAATGAGGAAGTGGGGTAGGACTAACTATGCAAAGTTCCTCTGGCTCTGCTTTCCGGAGGAGTCAGAAAGGACAAGGAGCTGCTAGAGAGCCCCCAACATGCTAAAGCTGTTCAGTGAGGTGGCTACAAGGCACATCAGGTGAATGAGCACTTGAAACAGGACTTGCATGACCAAAAATCTGAATTTCAGATTTTATTTAATTTTAATCCACTTCAAATTTGAAAGCTGACAATTGAGTCAATTTTTGGAAACTTTCAAGTATGTTCTGAACAACTGATGAATTATTTTCCATGAAAATTTTACATATGAATTAAGATGTGATGTTCAAAATATACACCAGAGTGTATTTCCAAAGACTTAGTGCCCCCTCAAAAATAACGTAAAATATCTCAGTAATTCTTACGTTAATTATATGTTGAAATAAGAAGGAATTTTGGAATATGTTAGGATAAATAAAATATATTAATAAAATTAATTTCACCTATTTCTTTTTCTTTTAATGTGGCTACCAGAAAACTTAAACATACATATAACTCACATTATATACTTCTACGGGACTTCTAGAAAAATCCCTCTAAAATCTTGATAGTCTAACCTTCCAATTACCCAGGGACTGGCCCTACCCAGTCACTGCGATCCTTCACCTTCACTCCTGCCTGGAATTGGAGGCTCCTGATGGGGCTGGTTCTATGTGGAGCTGTAAGTCAAAGCAGAGCCTCAGACTTCACTTCTCACTACATGTCACAGACATTTTCCTTTAATTTTTTAAGAAGTAAACTCAATCCCAACATGAAGCCCGAACTCATCACCCTGAGATCAAGAGTCTCACACTCTACCAACTGAGCCAGCCGGGCACGCCCCGGTCATGGACTTCTTGATATTTACAACTCTAGGGTAATGACAAAAGTAAAGTGAAAATTCCAGAGAAAGCATATGTCCTAAGAGGACAAATTTACAAATACAATTCTGAAATTTTGGAAAGAGGTAGGGTCAAGGAAGGCTAGGTAAGGTAGCACTGCTATTGTCTGAGGCATCTGCAAGTTTTCCACAGTAACTAACCAACCTCAGCCAATCTACCAGGGCAGTCTCACCCCAGTGGAGAAAAGAAACAAAGTATCCGGGCCCCAGCATTTCAAGAAGGCAGCTTTGTCCCTGTTCTCCTGGCTCAAAAGACCTTCCTCCCTCCCAAAAAAAAAGTCTTTTTCATTTTAAAATTAAACAAAACTACATTATAAACAGTTTAGAAAATAGGGAGAATAATTATTTCACTGCCTTGCTGCAATCACTGTTAGCATTTTATGCATTTTCTTCTCCACATAAGGTTTCTTTTCAACAGGAAGTCTAGTGAATGCACAATACTGTATCCTGCTTTGTTACTTAACATTTTATCATTGATGCTTTTCGTATCATTACATGAGTTAGAAATGCTCTGTGGGGAGGGAAAGGTGGCTAAGTTTAATACCGATGGGGAAGAGCATTCTTAGAAACTGAGAAAAGGCGTTGCTAGTCTAGAAGAGCTTGTTAGAATAATTTATTTTCTTATTTTTGAAACAGGCAAGCAACCAACAGGCAGTGTGGCTCTGGCATTACCCTGCTGTGTTTGAAATCTTGGCTTTGCTATTTGCAGCTTGCATGAACTTAAGGTATTTAGTAAACTTTTGGTGCCTCAGTTTCCTCATCCCTAAAATGGGGAGGATAGTGCCAATGTGAGGATTAAGTGTGTCTCCCTCAGAATAGTGCCAGACACATAGCAGGCAGCCAGTAAATATTAACTCAGAATATTAAATATAACTTGGAATACTTAAGTCCACTCCAAGCCAGCAGGGTGACTGTAAGCCACTTAGCATCTTTGGGTCTGAATGTCTTTATCTGCAAAATGTTTATATAATAATTAGAGCTAAAATCTACGGAATACTCATTGTACGTGACAGTGAGTTGAGGTAATTATTTGTCATGTTTCACTAACAGGAAACTGAGGCTCCGAAATTAAGTAACTCACTCGAAAGTGACAGAGCTGGTCAGGTGTGGAGCCAGCATTAGAGCATAAATCCGTGTGGGTCCACGTGTCTTGCTTTTCCCTGCATATGATGATTGCTCAGGCTCCTTTCAGCCTCAACTCTGCTTCTATGAACTTCAGAGAATGGTGCTTTTCAGTTGGTTTTGACTGCCAGTAGGAGGCTCCAAAAACAACATTTTTAAATTAAAAAAAAAAAAAACCCAAAACCCCACAACTTTGATGATCTAACTTTGTGAACGATGTGTACAGTTGTGGCTTCTTGACAGTTTCGAAATATCAGGTGGCGAACCTAACACATCTTCACTGAAAAGCGGCCTCAAAATGATTTTTCTCTTTATAGCCCACCCTTTCTAGTTTAGAAAAATAAATATGCTGGTTCAAGTAATTTAGAATGGAGTTTAAACTGCAGAAAAACCGAGCCAAGAAAGTTGTCTTCGCTTGTTCTGCTTCTACGAGGCCTATTCAACCGGTCATAGGGGGTTATTCTCCCAGAGACCCACCACTCTCTGCCCTGAAGGATGAACGACAGTGGGCACAGACAGCAGTAAGTCGTCATTCCCAGCCTATAAATCTTCCATTTTTAAGGTAGGGCCATTCCCAAGAGAAGTATGAGGGAACAATTGAACAAGCAAGCATTCACAGAAAAGAACAAAAGATGGGATGAAAAAACAAAAGAGACCTTGGTCATATAAATTAATGAGGTCCTGGTTCCAGGTAGGGGCCTTTAAAAACTGTGCTGCCAGTTCAGAATTATAGTGGCCGTGACCTAAAATGAAATGCTTCCCAGGGATTTCACAAATACAACAATGTATTTCAATTACCAAGCAAATGATTTCAGGATCTTACCTCATTATTACCTCTGTTCAATGACCCCATGGATCACTTTCTCCTCCCCTTTTCCAAAACTACTCTGCATTTAGAAAAGGCTCTTTTAGCAACAAATGCCCAAATACTTGGGAGTTACAGATGGAAGGGGGATCTTCCTTAACCTCTCCCAAACTGTAATCAACACAGAAGATGATGAAAAGAGGCAACTAGTAAATGTAATATAAAACGAGGAATGCCCACATAAAATTCATCTGCAACTCTGAAAGGGAAAACACCGTTCCCTTTTAATCGGCTGTGTGGCCTCGAGTAAAATAACTTAATCTCTCTGGGCCTCGGGCTTCCCATCCACAAGATAATAAAACCTACTTCAGAGGGTCTCGGTGAGGAGCAACTGCGATAACTGGTGCACGTAAAGCCCTCAGCATAGTATACGGCACAGAGTGAGCGCTCCATCGGCGTCAGAGGGAAAACGATGAGGATTTTACCCTTGACGGGCAAGTACAGTGCCCCTTCCACAGGTGCAGCCTCAAAGAGCGAGGAGTAAGATCAAGCAGGGTCAGGGGACTTGCAGCGGGCAGGCGCACCCCCGGGGCACTTAGGCGCTGGTGGCCGCGGAAGAGAGGAGGGCTCCCGGACAGCTGGGCCCTCGGACCCGGGGCGTCGAGGGCCGGCGGGGGCGGCGAGGAGCGCAGGGCCGCCGAGCCGGCGGAGCGGGGCGCCGCCGTCGCTCCTCCCGGAGCCCCCGACGCCAGTCCAACGGCCGAGGGCAGGAGGAGGAGGAGTGGAGGGGAGCGGAGGGGAGCGAGGAGGAGCAGGAGGAGAAAGAGGAGGAGGTCCTGCCGCGGCCAAGAAAACAGGCCACGCTCGCGGGAGGAGGCAGAAACCAAAC
>NC_048226.1:63358181-63547620 GCF_002007445.2 Ailuropoda melanoleuca
CGCCCGGCCGCCCCGCCCCGGGGCCGCGCCAGGCCCGACCCCACCAATCGGCGGCGCGGGGGCCCCGGGGCCGCCCTGCGAGAGGTTGTCACTAACGCACGTGACCTGGCGCCGAGCCGGGCGGCGCTCTCAAGTTAGAAACAAGCCCGGGCAACAAAAGCCGGGGCGCCGAGGGGCGACAAGAGGGGCGAGCGGAAGGGAGGGCGAGAAGGGTGTGTGTGTCGGGTGTCGGCACTGGGGCGACCGGGAAGGGGAGCAGGGGAGGGCCGGGGGCGAGCAGAAATGGGAGCCCGCGGGAGTGTGAGGAAGAACGGGAAGGGTGAGAGGAGAGGAAGAGCCCCGACCCCCGTGACCCTTTGCCCGAGTAAGGGCCCGAGGGTTTGGGGCACAGAGCGATGTAAAGCCGTGTTTGCTGTGAGAGGAAAACTAAGGGCGTTGAGAGTGATGGAGGCCAAAGGCCCCAAGGGGCCCACTGAGGCCATTGTAGGGGTAAAGCCTTAGACGTGGCCCTGTAAAGGCAGGTCCACTTCTTGGCCTTCTTGGGAAAGAAAGTCTGGCTCCAGATACAGGGGATGCTGGCCCACTTAACCTCGTTTTTGAGCCAGACCCCATCACCCTGTGATAACTGACACGGGGAGCTGACTGAACTTGCCTGCAGGCTCAGGATTCAACCTACAGGCGGGCAAGGCAGAAGGGGCCATAAGACCAGACCCCAAAGCAGAGAGGTCCGTGCCTGGAGGGCCCTCTGCTCCAGCAGACCTGAAGAACCCTGGAGGAAGGAGAGCATGGAGAGTGCTTCTTCCCCAGGCTCTGCATCCGAGCTCCCATGTGACCCGGGGAGGTGATGACCTATGTCTTACTGTTTACATACCTGTAAACCGTTGGCATTCACATGGGGCCAACCTGCTCACCGGTTATTTATAGTGAGAAGAAAATGAGACAGTGGGCTGGAAAATGCTTTCCAAACCAAAGCTGTGTATGCAGATAGATGGATTGGCTGTGTCTGGCAGGGGCAAGGGAGTCATGTTGGTGCAGCTCCACTTTCATGTGGGTCCTGTTCGGACCGAGATGCAATTCTCTGACCCAAGGCGAAATTTATAGCAACCCACTGACAGGTATATCCTACAGTAGTATTTGAAGGACTCTCACATCTGACCCTCCCAAGAATCCTGTGGTCAGCCCATTTCCAACAATACTGGTTTTGAAGGATGTCAATCAAAGTGCAGGTATTTGTCTGATACCGAGAAGTAATAACCAAAATATGGTGGCCATTTAACTTTTTCTCAGGAGGTAGACTGAGGCTGTAACTTGGTCTGGACAACCTCATGGAATTGAGTGTGCTTTAGATTTTAGGTTTTGGCAAATCAAGCACACCCTCATATTTTCTCTCAAATGTTATTGGTATCCTTGGAGTGCCATAATCTCTTCCTTCTTCTTAGGAATCCCTGAAGACACCATCTTCCCATTCAGAACAAAGGCGTGATAATTCTAAAGGTCTCATTTTTAAAAAGTCAAATCAAGACCTACTTTTTCCAATTTGGTAAGGTTTATCAACTGGTAAAGGCAAGACCAGACATTAAGCAAGCCTGACAACTGCTGCTTTGCACGCTGGGGAAAGCCGGCTGCCACATCAGAAGGGACCACCATGCTGTGAGGAAGCCCAAGCTAGCCAGCCATATGGAGAGGCCACATGGAGAAAGAGACACATGCCTGGCCAGCCCCTAAATATTTGGCTCATCCCAGCTCAGGTACCAGACATATGAGTGAAAAAGCACTCTAGGAAGTTCCAAACCCAGCCGACACCACATGGAACAGAGATGAGCCATCCACACTGAGCCCTGTCAAAACTGCAGAATCACGAGCAAACAAAAGATTGTTGTTTTAAGGCACTAAACGTTGGTGTGGTTTTAAAAGCAGCAATAGATAACCAGGACACAAGCTAAGCAAGAGAAAGGACCATGGCAGACAGATCAACCTTCTCTAAACTCCACAAAATGGAATTTGGAGGATAAAAAAACTTATCTCAGGGGTCATTTGATTTCTGTTTACTCTCTCACTGATTTGTTATCTTCCCACCTGGTGCTTGTTTATCCCCGTAGTGCACCAAGGCGGTGGGGGAGGGGGCATGGGAGACGTCTGCCCCTATGAAGAAGTATTCTATCACCGCACATTGTTTGGAACTGTTGGAGCACGAAAATAATAAAAAGCAAACGGACTTTAAGTTTTATTATTGTTTTAAACTTTTCTACAGACACGTACACACACAGAAATTCGATGCTTTTTGCCTGCCCCAGGAGTGGGTTGCTCCCACTGCCTCCCTCCTTGCTGTGCCACTGGTTTACATACGTACATGCAGTGAGACTCGGAGTCAAGTCACCTCCGCAGCATAGAGCTGTCTGAGCACAACCCAACTGTCAGATCACACCGCTGCAAACCAGCCTCTCATCTGCTGGCTGACAAAGACCCAGCCAGGTTCCCTGCCTGGGCAGACCCAGTGAATCCAACCATCCTTTAATTCGCAGGATAATTCTCAGTGGGTTGCTATAGTACCCACGTCCAGGCTGGCTCCCTGTGGTGGGGGTGACCCTTTCCCCATCTGTCAGAGGCCTCCTGTCTGTTTTCCATGGAGCTCAATACACTCCCTTATCTACCCCAACAAAAGGGATTCAACCTCAAGTTTTGTTCTGAAGGACTACAGAGCAGGACCACATTTACGCCAACATCCAGAAACAATGCAGTTAATGTCCCTGCGTCCTGCTTACAAAGGCAGGCTGTGGCCATTGCCCTGCCAGTTGCATCAAGGCTGCTAAAGAATGTTGTTTCCTACCAAGCCACAGATGGGGAACCCCATTGGGTGGCTACTCAGGGCAACTCTGAATGACAAAGCAACAAGTCCACCAGTCTATACTGAGAAGAATCTGAAAGTGAAATCTACTCAGGTAACTTACGATCTGTCCATTAGCAAATACTGTCTGTTGGGCTTTTACCATTCAGCCAGCATGTTGTGAAATGTCTGGAAAAAAAATTTCTGTTTAATTGCACTTTAGAAGAACAGTCACTTGGAATTTCAGTGAAATCTATTGTCTAAGAGAAGGAAAGAAAGGGTCTCTCTTGGTCTCCAGAAAGCCTGGAACAGAAGGAAGCAAGAGGTTTGGTGACCTCTACTTTCTGAAGTAAAAACAGAAAACAGAAACCTAACTGGGCTGCCATTCCCATCTCAGGAAGAAGTCAGAAAGGATACCAGGGCCATAGGTGTAAGAGCTTTCCAAGATCCTGGGTAACTGGTAACTCTTGCATATTCATTTTTTAAATCCTATATCCACATGGTGATTAGAAACAAAATCCTTAAAATGAAAAGAGTCTGTGTTCTGGCTGAGGTACCAGAAAGGAGAGGCTAGGGGTCTAGCCCGTTCAGCAGCCAGTATTTGGGGAGAAGAGCCCTTGGGGCTGTGGTGGCATAGGCCAGATTGTGAGTGATTGGTGACAGTCTCCCCTACCCACAGTGCTTTCTTCAATTCCTGTGAAGTCCTGACTTTAAAGGTTTTTTAGTTTCTAGATGAATGCACAAATAAGTATCCACTTATTTAAAATTATATTAAAACTTAACTGCAGAGCAGAAAGTGAGGAAATGAGTCATCCCTTAATGGATGTGGCCTAGATACACGGTATAGAATGTCCCTCCATATACTGTTCCAGCCCCAGGGAGACATGAAGCTTGAAGGGACCGGCCACATGGGGCAAACCCAACCCAGTCCTAGGGCAGTTGCAGCAGTTACCTGAGGTCTGTGAGCCAAGAGCTCGTATGGCTCCTGCTGCCAAGCTACGTCTTCAGTCACACGGCTACTTCTGGGCCACTGCCCAGCAGTAGTTATGTGCCAGGGGCAGCCTGAGGTGGGGTCCGCAACCATGAATTGCTCTATTATGGGGACAGCTTCGGTAGAACTTTTCTTTCTGCTCTTCTCAAAAGGATGCCTCAGATAATACGATTGCTACTTACGTAAGCTACACACCGCTTACATAGTCTGCCTATTTAAGGAAAACTTTATTGGGTTATTCTTTTTGCTGGAATTAACCACCTCAAATATCGATTACATTTTGCAAGATTAATGTTCTTAAATGTCCAGATTGTTTGTGGCTTTGGCAAAAGACCTAAGCATGTTGATAATCTGAGGTGGGAGGGTTTTTGATTTCTATCCTTTTGGGGCCTCTTCTCTGGCTTTACTCCTCTTAGGAGTAGTCATTTCTCTCCCTTTGTAGTGCAGGCAGAGGGAGGACATGAATATGTAGACCTGTAAAGGTTGAACACCATACCCCCATTCATTCAGGCCTGCCGTGTTCACAGCATCCATCCATCCATCCGGTAAGCATTTAATGAGCATCTGCTCTATGCCAGGCACCGGAGACACAGGAGTGAGCAAAACAAAGTCTCAGCCCTAAGGAGCTTCCACCTAGTGGAGGAGATACCACAAGCAAGTAAACATATAACGTAATGAGTGCTGTGAAGAAAAGCAAAGCTGGGTAAAGAGTTGGGCTGCTGGGGAGATAGGAAAGTCAGGCGGGCTTCTTTGAGGAGGTGGCCCTCAAGCAGCAAGAACAGAAGGGCATGAGGGGAAAGGTAGCCCAGGCAGCGAGAGGAGCCAGTGCAAAGGCTGGAGGCAGAAGAGATTTTGTGCTGGAGGAACCGCACTGTTCTCAAATTAAACAGTGTCATTGAGAATTGGGTGTGACCTGGTATCTGTTGGTTACCTGAGCTGACCCACAGATCTACGAGTTGAAGAGGACTGGCCACGGCACTTTTTTTTAAATTTTATTTTTAAATTTATCGTAAAGATTTATTTAAAAGAGAGAGAGAGTGCACGTGTGCACGAGTAGGGGATGGGGGGTGCAGAGGGAGAGAGAGAGAGTCTCCAGCAGACTCCCCACTGTGCGTGGAGCCCTACATGGGGCTCGATCCCAGGACCCTGAGATCATGACCTGAGCCAAAGGTAGACATTTAACTGACTGAGCCACCCAGGTGCCCCAGAACTTTAAACTCCTTTGCAGTCTTTTGGGTTTCTGCAACACTTCCTGAAAGGCATATAGGTCCCGGGGAAGTAACTTTTCATGTTTTTCATATCATGGAACTAAATTTCAGAGCCCTGGGGCACCTGGGTGGCACAGCGGTTAAGCGTCTGCCTTCTGCTCAGGGCGTGATCCCGGCGTTCTGGGATCGAGCCCCACATCAGGCTCCTCCGCTATGAGCCTGCCTCTTCCTCTCCCACTCCCCCTGCTTGTGTTCCCTCTCTCGCTGGCTGTCTCTATCTCTGTCAAATAAATAAATAAAATCTTTAAAAAATAAAAAAAGAAATGTTTAAATTTCAGAGCCCTGAGAACAGGTCTCACAGAATGGGCCTCAGGTAATCAACTGTGTTGCATGCTGGGAAGGCAAAACCACTTAGCATGTGCTATCTGGTAAGGAAGGGAGAGGAAACTGTGGAGTTCCTGCTCTGTATGGGGACAGTTGCTTACCTTCTGAGTCCCACAGCGTCAACTGTAAAAAAGGAGAAAGCAATATCAACTCAGGGAGACAATGCAGTCAGAAAAGTGTCTGGGACATGAGGTGTTCAATAAATGTTTGTTTTCACCAGCACACAGACCTTTTTCTGAGGATTTTATCTTAATGGTTTTGTTTCTAATCACCTTGTAGAAATAGGATTTTTTAAAAGAGGAAAAACCTAAAGCTTAAAAGCTTTAATAGCTTCTCAGAACTTGAGCCTAAAAAACCAACAAGGTTAAGGACAAAATACTCTCATCTTCTTTGATAAGTCTATATAAGCAAGAACCACAGAGGTCTAGACCCATGTTTGAACTTGTCCCTACCTAACTTGTGTTTTGTATCATCTGAATGTTTAAAGCCAGAGTTTGGAAAATAAGCCCTTCCCCAGCACACACACTGATACACCTGTTACTTTACCTGCTCAAACGCAAGTGCAATTGAAACCAATCAAGCGTGGAAGCCATATCGTCCATAATTAAGAATAGTATTTAAAGTGAGAAGCAGCTGTATCTAATGGTTAAGAGCACTAGTTCTGGAATCCGACCTTAGTGCAGGCTATCTGACCTTGGATTTGACCTCTCTTCGCCTTAGTTTCCTCATCTGTAAATGGGGATGATGAAATTGTCTCTATTAGGTGGTTCTGACGATTAAACGAGATCATGCATATAAAACATTTAATATAATGCTTGATGCTATAGTATGAGCTTATTAAAATGTTATACATGTAACCTGAGAGGACTGAGTTCTACAACCTCAGGAGAGTGATATGGGAGACAGTGGGTCAAGGAAGGCCTCTCAAGAAGGCGAATTTTGAGCCAAGCCCTGAATGATAATAAAGGAGCAAGTAAGCTCTGTGAAGCTCTAGCCAGTGACTTGTCACAGAGGCAGAAGGAACAGTGAGCGTAAAGGCCCATCATAGGCGTGCAGAGAGAGCCAGCAGTGTGGCTGGAGGATGGTGAGGGAGGGGTCGGTGGAAGGAGATGAGGTCGGAAAGGTCATGAGGAAACTTGCAAGCAGGGATAAGTCTGGATTTCATTCTAAATGTGACGGGACATGAGAGCTGGAACCCTGGAGTTTCAGACATGCTGAGATTGAAATGCTCTTTGGATACCGAGGGGGAAATGTTTCGGGCGATCGACTATTTGAGCCCAGAGCTAAAGGGACAGGTGGGGGCTGGTGACATAAATTGTGTGACTTACCAGCTTGTTAATCTTTAAAGACACAGAACTGGATGGAATGGGCAGGGAGAGACGATAAACAGAGAAGAGGGGTGAGGCCTGGGCTTGGGACTCTGACATTTAGAAGAAAGAAGGATGGGGCTTCTAGGTGGCTCAGTTGGTGGAGTGTCCCACTCTTGATTTTGTCTCAGGTCACGATCTTAGGGTCCTGGGATTGAGCCCCGCATCGGGCTCCATGCTTGGTGGGGAGCCTGCTTCTCCCTCTGCCTGCCGCTCCCCCTGCTTGTGCACTCTCTCTGACAAATAAAATAAAATCTTAAAAAAAAAAAAAAAAAGGACAGCGAAATGGTCTCTGGAGCTGGCAAGGCGGCGGTCAGGTCAGTGGTAACCTCAGATGAACAGTTCTGGTGGATTGATTGGTGGCTACGGAATTCTGATGAGATAAAGGAAGGTCACAAGAAAGCGAGACTGTGGGAAGAGGAAGCAGAGACAGAAAGCCTAAGTGTGTCAGTTTGCTAGGGCCACCATACCGGAGTGCTGCAGACTGGTGGCTTAGCCACCGGACGTTTATTTTCTCACAGTTCTGGAGGCTAGAAGTCCAAGATCAAGGTGTTGACAGGATTGGTTTCCCCTGAGGCCTCTTTCCGCGGCTTGCAGATGGCTGCCTTCTCCCTGTGTCCTCACATGGACTTCCTCTGTGTTGTATGCATCCCAGTCTCTTCAGATTGGGATTGGAGCCCACTCAGACTGCCTTGGTTTAACCTACACCTCTTTAAAGCCTCTGTCTCCGAATACAGTCACCTTCTGCGGTGCTGGGGGCTAGGGCTTCCACATATTAACTTTGGGGGTGGGGGGTGACACCCAATTCAGTCTGTAACACGAAGCAATTCTTTTTTAGGAATTTTGTTGTGAAGGAGACCAGAGCAAAGGATTGGGATGGAACTAAAGACAGTCTCTCCAAATGGGGAAACAGGGAGGTTTTGTGTTTATTTTGGATTTTTACTAAGGGAGAAGCTCCAGCCGCTGGTATTGCTGACGAGAATGGCATGGTAGAGAATCGGAGACTATGGCTGCAGGGGAGAGGGGGTTATTTCAGAAGCAAAGTCCTGGAAGAGCAGAGAAGGGATGGGATCAAGAGGTGTTAAATGACTTACCCAGGTCACTGACTTGTGAGTGGTAGGGCTCGCACTCGACCCCTGAAACACACTGTCCCACTGACTACATTTCAATCCTAGGGAGCAGCCATAACCAGAACAATCCCCTAGGAAGGAAGGAGAGGAACACAAGAGAGGAAACATGTTCACACATGGAATTACAGCTGTCCAGGCCACCTACTACCATCTGCGGGGGTGAGGGAGGTCGTGAGGGGTTCATAGATGGGGAAGGAGGAGAAACAGGTGAGGCTCTACTTGGCTGATTCATGAACCATCCGGAAGTCCAGCTCCAAAAGTGGTTGAGTATTTCTGGTCTGAGCCCCAGCCCCTGGCCTATTTATTTGAACTGAGCTTGGCTACAGGGCACCGCCAGTTTCAGATACTTAGGTCATCAGCTTTTCATATGCAGATCGCTACCCTCTCTTACCAGCACCAAGAAGCAGGTGGCTTTGTGATTTTGCTTCTACAAACTCTCTTATCACAGCACTTGCATGTTAGGGCCCAGGTGTTAAACAAATCAATCAATAAATAAACCTTGGCTTCACATTTTGTACAAATTTGACACCTACACATACAGCGTCTCTTAGCTGCTCACAGCCTCTGGGTCATGGGGTCTCCTGCAAACACTTCCTTCTTTTTTTGTTTTGTTTTGCTAAGATTTTATTTATTTATTTGAGAGAGAGAGAGCACACGAGCATGGGGAGGGGGAGGGGCAGAGGGAGGAGCAGACTCCCCACTGAGCAGGGAGCCCGATGAGGGGTTCGATCCCAGGACACTGAGATCACAACCTGAGCTGAAGGCAGGTGCTTAACCAACGGAGCCACCAGGCGCCCTCCCCTTTTTGTTAACAGCTTTATTGAGATACAATTCACATGTCACAGAATCCACCCATTTGAAGTGTACAATTCATTGTTTTTTAGTGTATTCAGAGTTGTCTACACATCCTTCTTGACTCTGTGCTTCGAGCAGATGGGCCAGTCTCCTGCTGTTCGTGCGGCTCTGCCATCCCGGTCACAGCAATTTCCTCACCTGAGCAGCGCACCGGAAGGCGCGTGTCCATCTGACTGTGACTTCCCCGGTGCCTCGGGAGCAGCTGGGGACCTGTCCAAATTCACCGTGAAAACCACGCAGTGTCTGTTCTGTGGGCAACTGCTGTGGAATGAATAAACATGGAACCGGGGGAGCAGGTCTCAACACAGCGAGGGATGGGCGCTCTACTTGGTGCTCAGACGACGGCATCCCAGCATTTTTAATTCACGTGGTGGAACACCAAATCCCTTACATTTGTTTCATGTCTTCTTACGAGCCCTTTCCCTTAAATGCTCCATTGCATTATCCTCCAAAGCATTTGTTTCGAAACCGCGTGTGTCCTCCTTCCTCTCATGGAAACCACCTGTAACAGCAACAACTGGGGCGGCTGCAAACATTTGTTTTTGATAACCGTGTATTTTGAACGTCTGTGGTTTCAATTTCTATTTTTGTTCCTTACTGTCGCAATTTTTCAATCTCTTCTTACTTTTTACAGTTGGTTTTGCTTTTCCCAGGCAGTTGTACTCTGCTGAAGACGTCAGCTGCATAAACTGTGACCTGAGAATTTCTACATTTCCCAAAATCAGTACCCCGGTCCAATGACTTATATTTTCCAATACGTTTTCATCTGCAATATTTAAATTGGTCTTCACAACAATTCAGTGGATGAAGTCGGGGCAATCGTTAATATTCCCAATTTATAGATCAAAAAACTCATGTCTCCTGGCTAGCCTGTGGCAAAAAGTATAGTAAAAATATGGGCAATTTCAATTCTAGTCTAGGATTTTTTCCCCCTACCGTACAACTGGCTATAATATATGACTATGGTTCTCCAGCTTTAGTGGAATCAGAATCATTTAGCAGACTTGTCACAGCACAGAATGCTGGGGTCCACCTCTAGCACTTGTGGTTCCGTAGACCTGGGTGGGGCCCAAAGCTGTCCTCATTCATACCCCTGCCCCTTCACTTTCTCTCTTGCCCTCCCGTCCCTTCTCAGACTCCCTTGTAGCTCAGACTGGTCATGTGACATCGTTTTGGCCAAAGAGAAGTAAATGGAAGTTTTCTGGGACATCCTTGGCTCTTCACCCTTCCTACCTCTTCCTGCTTACTTATATGTAATGCTCAGAGGTACAGCAGCCATCTTAGGACCAACTCATCTATCCAGCAGGATAGGAAGATAGGAAGAAGCTTCGTCTCAGACAGGCCTGAGTTGCTCACCTATAGACTTCTTGCTGCGTGAGAAAAATAAATCTCTATTTAAGCCACTGTAGTCAGGTTCTCTGTTACTTGCAGCCAAATGCATCTCTACCACATACAGACAAACAGGAAAGAATGATGCATGAGAGTCCAGGGGACTGCATGAGAAATGGCATTTAACAAGCATTTGTGAGGCCCTAATCTGCAGCTGACATTGTGCCAGGTGAACGAGACATGGTTCCTACTCCCAAGGTGTTCACAGTCAAGGTGAAAAAGCCACAATGGAAATACATAAATAATAATACAGTGTGGAAAGCATAGAGATATAAGCAAAATGCTATGAAACCCAGGGAAGGAATCCAGCCTAGGGAGGTCAGGGAAGGCTCCTGGGAGGGGACATTTGAGCAAGCCCTAAAAGATAAGTAACGTTCTGCCAGGTAGAGAAGAGAGAGAGGAAAAAAAAAAAAAGCTTTCTGTGCTGTGTCCCTTCTCGCCCCTACCTTTTGGGGCCAGAGGCTGGCCTGACTGGGTGGGGGCATGTTGGAACAAGCTGCTGGCAGAGTCGATAGCTCTGCAGGAAACTCAAAGTCCAGAGAACCAGGAGGGAAGTTGTGAGGGTTGGCAAAAACTCCTGACAGCAGGTCTAGGGAGCCAGAAATCTGGGGCAGAAAGACAAGAGCAAGAGATCAGAGGGCAAGCGGGGAGGAGCAGGGCTGGAGCCCAAGAGGATGGGTCAAGGCTTGCTTCTCAAGCAAGTAAGAAACTCAGGGCACTAACTGTCCCATTTTTCTTATCACTCAACTTCATTTCACCCTCAGCCCCCATCTTGTTAGGCCTGTAGGAAATTCAGTCTTTGTCCCTTCTGGGGCTTCCCCTTGCACCTAAAGCTGTGCTAAAATCCTGTGCAGCCTGCCGGGCTGTGCGGTCCCCTGCACTGCTGTCTAAATGGCACAACACCCTGGCTGTGGAATCCCTTCTCCCTGGTGCATGATGGGTATTTCCACCAAGTGCCTGGTATTTCCGCCAAGTGCCTGCATCTATAAAGCAGGGCACAGGTCTCTGCAGCTGGGGCACCAGGGACCTCTTTCTTCTCCCCAGGCTCAGGCATCTCTTCTTGGTTTGGGGGAAATACCTCCCTCTAGCCCTGCTCCCACCAGAGACACTCTCTCACCTCTTCAGCTCCATGGGCTCAGGGTTCGGGAAATACAAGCCAGGAAGGCAAGCATCTCCAGGCCAGCTCTGCGGTCCACCTGCCCAGCTGCCCCCATACAAAGGACAGAACCTTTTAGAATGGGTGGAGGCAAAGAGGGAAATGCAGGGAGAAAGATTTAAACTTTCAAATAGTTATTAGGCCACATAGCGACGGTGATGGTGTGGTTTAAAGGACCAAGGGCAAGACATTCACATCCCAACAGCTCTGAAGGCAGTCAGGAAAGGGCCTGAGAATGGTGAGTACCTGGTGAAAGAGGAGCAGGGGCTGAAGGGGATGCAGTGAGGCAGACTTGGATGACCATTTGTTGAATTTGGATTTTATTCTGTAGGCAAGAAAATTCAGGAAAGGCCCATAAGCTATGCTGATACAAGATACTGTTTTGCTTTTTCTTCCCCCCAAAGGGACAACTCTGATAGAAGGGTGGGAGGTTAAGTTGTAGAGAGCCTATGACTGGCCATAGAAGTAAGAGTAATAATGGAGATAGAAAAGCATGGTCACAGTTCTAGCATAGAATCAACAGAATTTGGTCACCGATTGGCTATGAGGGAATGATGGGGACTAACAGAGAAGCTGAAGAAGATTCCAAGATTTCTATCTTGGGAAACTGGGCAGTTGGTGAAGCCATTTACCTGAAGGTGAGAAGACAGAAGACAGGATGCTTGGGTGGCTCAGTCGGTTAAGCAACTGCCTTTGGCTCAGGTCATGATCCCAGGGTCCTAGGATCGAGTTCCACATCAGGCTCCTTGCTCAACTGGGGTTCTGCTTCTCCCTCTGCCTGCTGTTCCCCCTGCTTGTGTGCTCTCTCTCTCTGACATAATACATAAATAAATAAATAAAATCTTAAAAGAAAAAAAAAGAAGACAGAAGATAGTGGACATGGGTGGGGGGTGGGATGGGTGATGGGGATGAGGGAATTAAAGGTATCTAGCGCTGGTTATATGCCAAGAACTGTTTTACATAGATTTGTGTCATAAAAACCCTATGAAGTAGTAGTAGTAGGTTCATTACATCTCAGGTAAGAAAACTAAGCCTCAGAGATGCTGTTACTCACCCAAGGTTACTCAGAGTAATGGAGTCAGGGCCGGAAACTATTTCTACCTGACTCCACAATCCATGCTATCCCCAAAATGCTTCTAACGTGCCATCTGGTTGAGATACCTAGGAGTCACTGTGACTCTGCATCTAGAGCTTGGGAAAAAGCAGAAGGTGCAGGCATCAGTTTGGGAGTCTTTATTATGTAGTTGGTTCCTGGAGTCATGGGAGCAGATGTGATGAGCTGGGAAAAGTGAGTGCATGAAAAGAGAAGACAAGGACAGATTCCGGGGAAGTTCATATTTAAGGGTTAGGTCACTTATGCTATTGATAACAGAAAAAAACAAGTAACAAGATTAGGATTTCTATTTCTCTCATCACAGAAGTTCTGAGGTGGGGTTCTCAGGATTAGTATGTTGGCTTCATTAGAGACCTCAGCCCTCTCTTTTCTTTCACCATATTTAGTGTGTGTGTTTCAGCCTCAAATTTGCTTCAATCATTAAATGGCCACATTAGGTCCCACCATCACATTTCAGGAAGCAGGAAAGCGGAAGAGGGCAGCCAAGTGAGCCTGTTTTTAAGGAAGTTTTTCCAGAAGACCCAACCCATAATTTCTCCTAACACTAGCCAGAACTTAGTCACATGACCTATCTTCAAGGTTGGCTGGGAAATGTAGTTCTTTAGCTAGGTGCCTTACTGCTCTCACTAAATCAGTATTCTCTTGCTAGAGAAGAAGGGAGAATGGAAACTGGGTAGACAACTGTAATCTCTACCACTAAGGGGGTAGGTGGAGGAAAGAAAAAGATAAAGAAGAACATTTGGGGACAGGGGACAGAATGATGGCATAAAAACTGTACTAGTTGGGATGCCTTTCATTTCAAATTATTGAAAAGTCAGCCCAAGCTAGTTTAAATTTTGCTCAAGTAACCAAAAAAATTTACAGGTAGGGCAGGTGTGTTCACTGGGTTTCTGACTCTGTGATTTACTTTCTTGGCTCTGCCCACTCTGTGTTGGCTTTGCATTCAGGGTGGCTTAAAAAATGGTAATAAAATGGCCAAAGTCATTTCCAGTACTCACATAGGCACACCACATTGTCCAGAGCAAAAGAGTCCATCTTCCTAGCACAACTGAAATTCAGTCATTCATTCAGAAATATTGCTGAGTAACTACTGTGTGCACTTTTCTAGATGTTGGGGATAATGTGGATAAAATAAGTAGGACTCCTGCTCCACTGGACCTTGTTTTAGTCATTTATTGCTGTGTAATACATTTCTCCAAAACTCAGAGGCTTAAAACAATGAACATTTGTTATTTCAGTGTTTCTATGGGTCAGGAATTTAGGCATGACTTGGGAACTCTGAGTGCCTGTGGCTTGGGGTCTCTCATAAGGCTGTAGTCATCTCAAGGTCTAGTAGGGGAGGATCTATTTCCCATCTCACTCATGTGGTTGTTTGCCTCACGTCTTCCTGGTTGTTGGCCAGAGACATCAACTCATTGCAATGTGGGCCTTTCCATTGAGCCAGAGGTCAAGCAAGAAGCAGGATGGCAGTCTGTCTTTTGTAACCTAATTTTAGCAGTGATGTCCAATCACTTTTTCCATATTCTATTTGTTGTGAAATAAGTCTACGTTCAGCTCACACTCAAGCAGAGGGGATTATATAAGGGCATGAATACTGGAAAGTGAGGATCATGGGAAACCACTTAGAGGTTTCTACCACAGAGTTACATTCTAGTCAGTGGAGATAGACAATAAACAATAAATAGACACATCATATGTAGGTGACAATAAGTGCTCTGAAGAAAAATAAAGCAGAGTAAGGGAAGGCCTCTTTCATGAAATGACATTTGAGTAGAGTCTGAAGCAGATGAGGTCACAAGGGAGCTGCGGAGGAGGTTTCCAGGTAGAGGGAAGAACAAGTGTGAACTCTCTGAGGCAGGAGCATGCTTCGTTCTCTTGAATGAATCACACAACCAACTTGGCTGGAGCAGAAAAAGCAAGGGAGAAGACAGTCAATAAGGTGGGGTGGGAGACAATAGGTACAGACTTATAGGACATGGTAAAGACTTTATGGGAGGGTGACATGATTTACCTTACTTTTAAAAGGCTTCGGTATGGGGAACAGATGATAACAAGGGCCAAGCGTGGGAGCAGGAAGACCAGGTGGGATTCTACCAGAGCAGCCCAGGTGAGAGATAATGGAGTCTTGGATTGGAAGAAGTGAGAAGTGACTGGATTCCAGATATATTTGATACAATTTGCTGACAGACTGGATTTAGGGTACGACAGACTGAAATCAAAGATGACTCCAAAACTTTTAATGTGAGCCTCTGTAAGGCTGAGGTTGCCATTTGCTGGGATAGGGAGGACAAATCTGAGAGAGTAAATCAAGGATTTGACTTTGGCCTTGTGGTCATGTTAAGTTTGTGATGCCTATTAAATGTCCAAGTGGAGATGTTGCAGAGGAAATTGGAGTATGGAGTTCAAGGGTGAGGTTCAGGTTGGCAATAGAAATCTGGGAGTCACCAGTATGGAGTTGGCATTTATAGCTACAGGACTAAATCAGATTAATCACCTAAAGAATAAGACTTAATGAACAAGAGAAGACATCTCTCAGAACCTTTGGAAATGGGAGGAGTAGGAGGATCTGATGAAGGGGACTGAGAAGAAGCAGTCAGTGAGAAAGGGCAGATGGTACTGGGGAGGCAATCAACAGGGTCCACCTTGCAGGCCAAGAGGAGAGGTGTTCTCCACCTTCCGGATGCTTCTAGGGGGTCAGGTGGGGCCACAAGATTTAAAAGGTGGTAGAAGGTCATTGGAGACTTTATAGAGAGCAACTTGTAAGGAGTCCTAGATTCAACAGCTGAATGATGGTGGATTTTGAAGACAGTGGAGTTTAGAAAAGCAACCTAGTGGGTACAGGCCTCTCTTTCAAGAATGTCAATGTTAGAAACAATAGAAGTACAGGAGAAAGTTATAAAAAAGTTATAAAAGATGAGTTATAGAAAAACTGGAAAATATCTATATCAATAAAGAAACACTATAGTGTTAAAACTCAGGCCACAGAAAGAGGGAAATTGTTTTCAGCAAATATGACAAGGTTTAGAATCTTTAAAACGGAAAAAAACTCATGCAAATCGGTAAGAGGAACATGAAGACCCTACTAGGTAAATGGACAAAGGACACTAACAGACAATTCACAAAGGAGGAAATGCAGTTAGTAAACAAAGATAAAGAAAAATGTTTGGCACCATTAGCAAGGAAAGAAATACAGATTAAAACCACAAGATGACGTGTTTTAAACTATCAAATTAGCAAAAGCTGTTTATTCCCTTTAACCCAGCAATTCCAGTTCAGGGAATCCTAAGAAACCAAGCCAAAAATGCAGATGAAAGAGCTGGCCACAGTTTTATTTACAATAGTTAATAAGAGGAAATAATCTAAAGGCTGAACACCAAAAAAAAAAAAAAAAGGTTTAGAAAATTTTGGTACCTTCACACAAATATTAATATCACTCACATGCACACAGGAAAAAAATGGGGAAGAATTTGTGGAATACAGTATCTGAGGCTGCTATAAAAAAATACCAGAGACTAGGTCTCTTATAAACAACGGAAATTTATTTATCTTGCTAACCCAAGATCAGGGTGCTAGCGTGGTCTGTAAGGGTTCCTCTTGAGGTCACAGACTTCTCATCGAATCCTCACATGGTGGAAAAGGCAAGCGAGCTCTCCGGGGTTTCTTCTATACCAGCACTAATCCCGTTTTATGAGGGCTCCACCCTCACGGCCTACCGACCTCCTAAATGCTCTACCTCCTAACAACGTCTCCTTGGGCATTAAGTTTTCAACATATAAATTTGGGGTTGGGGGCACAATTATTCAGACTATAGCACAGAGGAAAATGCCTATATCATGTTAATTGGGAACGAAAAGTAGGATTGCAAATTGTGTATACCTTATATTCTCACCCATGGGAAAAATATTTATAGGAAAAGGAAACCTATCCAAATGTCCCCTCCAGGTCACACAGGAAGACTGGCTACCTTTCTTCCAAGCAGCACACCTTTGTGGAGTTCCGTACTGGCCTCTCTCAGTCAAGACCTGGGATAACAAAGATAATTCAGATATTTCTGTCCTTCAGAAGTTTGCATCTAATTAAAGCTTAAAAAAACTGTTCTGTGGGAGAGGTGCCTGGGTCGCTCAGTGGCTTAAGCGTCCAGGGTTGGGTTCCCTGCTTCTTCCGCTCCCCCTGCTTGTGCTTTCTCTCTCTCTCTCTCGCTCTCTGTCAAATAAATAAATAAAATCTTAAACAAAACAAAACTGTTCTGTGGGAGTAAATAATGGAAATAAATAATAAAGTCTCAAAAGATACAAACACAATTGGGATTCCAAAATATCCCAGCAAAGATGAGCCACAAACTGAACATCAGCGACACAGTTGGGCCCTTTGGTGGCCAAAGTGATCGGGCGCTGGGGCGGGAGTTGGGGGGGGCAGGCTTAGCTGTCAGTTGAGTTCTTTTTGGAGACCCCAGTACTGGGGTCGGGGTGGTCTTGACCGCGAAGGAATGAAAGTCAAGCAACAGCTACTGGAACTGGAGGATAAAGCTGAAGCTTCCGAATAACATGTGTCACCTACCTTCCTGCTCCAAGAGGTTCGGTGCAGCCTCAGAAGCACTGGGACAATAACATCGGGTCACTGCTCGCCTTTCCTCCCTTCTGGGGCTACTTCTCCAGCTCATGTGGCAGAGACAGGCTTGGGAGGTTCTTGCGGTGGTGTCAGGGTCAGGCTGGTGGGAATGCTTCTGTGCTAGGGTTTCTCGTGGATGGAAATTATAGACGACCATACCTTCTGTTTCTAGAGTCCTTATGTATATTTCACACGTGTTTTTAAAAATCCTGACTCACCTGCAAAGGGAGGCATGGTGATGTCAGCTGTAAAACCAACCAGCTATTACTTATTTCCTGGCAGTGTCACCTCAACCTTGCTTCCCCACCTATCAAATTGCAGCTACTTGACAAATGCTACGTAAGAAAAATAATGGCTCTGATAGCATCAGGCAGAAAGCTCTCCTGGAAAGCTGTTCTCTGAAAAGATGAAAGAGCTTATTTTTCAAAATGATGAAGTGTTTTAGTCAATGGCACGCAAGACCGATTTAGAGGGCAAAGACGTGATCTTTAAATAGCCCTGGGTGTTATCCGCAACTGATAAACTGTTGAACTCTACATCTGAACTTAATGATGTACTATATGTTGGCTCATTGAATGTAAATTAAAAAAACAGATCATCAAGGTCAAGCTAAAGGCAAATGAACTTCTAATTACGAAGATGAGTACATTTAAAATATTCAGTTCTCAAGAGGAACTCTCAGTTATTACCATGGAATTAGGACTGCAAGTTCTAAAGACAAACTGGGTTCAAATCCTGGCTTTGCCACTACCAGCTGTGCGACCCGAAAGGAGGGATTTCTCTGTGTCGCAGTTTTTTCCTCATCAACAACGATAGGACCTACCTACCCGATAAAGTTGTTATGAGAACTAAACGAGTTAGTGTGTAAACAGCTCCGAGCAGCACCTGGTATGTGACACTTGCTATGGAAGTGCTTATTAAGTAAAAATATTAATAAAAGCAACCACTGATTTTTTCTTGCTATCTTATTAATAAGACAATTGTCACAAGTAAAAACTAGCTCATAAAATAGTTCTGTCACAATATATTTCAGTCTTCATTTATGTTTCTCCCTTCTCTGGGTGTCCTTCTCGCTTTCAAGCAGGGAGCCGTGCTCTCGTGCCTGTGGCTGGAGGGATTCTTGTACCGTGGGAAGCCCAGAGGCGCCTGAAGCCAGCGGCTCTTCCAGTCTCCCAGGAAAGCCGAAGCCCAGAGACAGGTGATGCTGGATGTCCCTGGAGAGAGGTGGAGGTGGGTGAGGCCTGCGGGTCCGAGACGGGGAGGTACAGGAGGAAACTAGTGCCTAGGGGCTAGCGAGCCTGTGCAGGGCTACAACGGTGGCATCCTGTCAGTGGGGGAGTGGCTGTGCTCTAAGGAAGGTGGCGCCCATCATTCCAAGCCTTGCAGCCCAGATAACCTTTTCAACAAATGGTGGTAGAACAATGAGACATCATGGGCCAAAAACGAACAAAAAGAAACCCCCAAATCTTGTCCTATGTCTCAGAGCTTATAGAAAAATTAACTCATGGACTTAAATGTGAAACTACATAACTTTCAGAATAGAACATAGGAGAAAAATCTCAGAATCTAGGATTCTCAGACTCAATGCTGAAAGTATGATCTATAAAGGGAAAAATGGTTAAATCGAACTTCATTAAAATTACGAACTTGCTCTGAGAAAGGCCCTGTTGAAAGAATAAAAAGAGAAACTACAAACAGGAGCAAATATTTGCAAACCACACATTCCACAAAGAACCAGTATCTAGAATCTATAAAGAACTCTCAGAACTCAACAATAAAAAATCTAATCATAAAACAGGTACAACCCACGAAGAGATATTTCACCAAAGAGGAATACAGATGGCAAATAAGCACATGAAAAGATGTTCCACTTCATTAGCCATTACAGCAATACAAATTAAAATCACAGTGAAATATTGCTAGACACCTATCAGAATGGCTAAACCAAACAACAGTGACAATACCAAAGTCTGGCGAGAACGCAGAGCAACTGGCTCACTCAGACATTGTTAGCAGGAACGTAAAATGGCACAACTACCCTGGAAGACAGTTTGGCCATTTCTTTTAAAACTAAACATGTAACTATCCCATGACTCAGCAATTGCACTCCCAAGCATTTATCCCAGAGAAATGAAGACTCATGTTCATGCAAAAATCCATACATGAATGTTTACAGGAGCTTTCTTCGTAATAGCCCAGGCATCTTTCAATGTGTGAATGCTCAAACAAACTGTGGTACAGTCATACCGTGGAATAGTACTCTGCAGTACAAGGGAACAAACTTTTCATATCTATATATTGTATTTATTTATTTTTTAAGTAGGCTCCACGCCCAGTGTGGAGCCTAATTCGGGGCTTGAACTCATGACCCTGAGATCAAGACCTAAGCCGATATCAAGAGTCAGATGCGGGGCGCCTGGGGGCACAGCGGTTAAGCGTCTGCCTTCGGCTCAGGGCGTGATCCCAGCGTTATGGGATCGAGCCCCACATCAGGCTCCTCCACTATGAGCCTGCTTCTTCCTCTCCCACTCCCCCTGCTTGTGTTCCCTCTCTTGCTGGCTGTCTCTATCTCTGTCGAATAAATAAGTAAAATCTTTAAAAAAAGAAAAAAGAGTCAGATGCTTAACCCCCTGAGCCATCCAGGTACCCCAGGGAACAAACTATTGATATAAGCAATGACCTGATGAATCTCCAGAGAATTATGCTGAGTGAAAAAAAGTCAACCCCCAAAGTTACATACTGTATCATTCCATTTATGCAACATTCTTGAAACGACAAGAATGGAATTATGGATAAGAAGAACACGTTAGTGGTGGCCAGGGGTTAAGGAGGGGACAAATGTGGCTGTGGCTATGAAAGGGCAGCAGAAAGGATCCTTGTGGCAATGGAAATGTTCTGTGTCCTGACTCTTCAGAGTCAATATCCTGATGCTGATCTTGTAGTACAGCCACCACTGGGGGAAACGAGCAAAAGCTACTTGAGATCTCTCTGTAGTATTTCGTACAACTGCATCGGAATCGACAGTTATCTCAAAATAAAAGGTTTAATTAAAAAACGATTGCAAGGAACGTCTGGCGTACTTCCAAATAGAAGCCTCACGCACATGAATATGCTATCAGCAAGATCCCAGCCCAAGATCCCTCACATGCAAGTTTATTGGAGGACGGATCTATTTTTTTCTGAGGGTCTTTGTAGACTGAAAGTGCTAATGGTCCCTCCCAAACGAAATTCACTCCCTTTATTGTGGGTAACATTAAATCCAATGTCTAGAAACACATCTGGAGGAAGTTGTATAAATCCAGATGTTTTTACACCCCTAAAAATAGATATCCATGGGGTGTTGTAAATATGTGAAACATATGTGCACAGCAAGAGCACATGCTTATAAAATAGTTTGGAGAATGTTACAGATATCACCTGTGTGTTTCAGCTCCTAGTTCCTAGAGAGAGAGCAGCTTCCGGTTAGCAACTGAGACTTGGTAGTAGGGGTTCTTTCAGAAGGGTGGACTGACTCACCATCTGTTGAGTACCTCGCCTGTGCGAGGGGCGTTACAGAATCCAGTTTCATCTTTAGCCCTATGCCAGGAGGTGGGCGATATTACCCCCAGAACAGGTACTGAAGCTCCGAATGTCTCAGTGAACACATGTGCCTCAAGCATTGACCTGAAATTCACACCCAAGGCATTCTAGGTCCTAAGCGAGTAAGTGGCAGCCAGGAAGTCAAACCCAGCTTTGTTTCCAAAATGCCAGCTCTTCACTGCTGTCTTTCCACGTGGGGCATTTGCCGGCCCCACCTGCGTCATCCAAATGCTGGGTTGCCCCTAAGATAAGAGCAAGCCTTTCTCTGCCCTCCCTGAAGCTGCTGGGGCCAGGCAGAGACGGAGAAGGGGTGTGCGTGGGATGGAGGGTCCCCTTTCATTCACACTCTGCAGCTGGCTTTCTTGAGTCTATTTTCCCCTTTCAAGCTATGTTAATTGATCATTTTAGCCAGATTTTATCTTCTTAGGAGGGAGGTGTGGGAGGAGAAAAGAGCAGATGAAGGCACAGTGAGATGTCTACTGAACGACTCCTTCCTCCAAGGCTTCCACTGAAAATTCCAGGTGTGCCTCCCAGGCCCTGAGCTCAAGTCCCACCAAGGCTCAGGCAGAGGGGAGCCAAGGCAGTTAGAGAGAGGACACGCTCACAGAACCCCGGTGACCCGCAGCTGCTGCTCTCCGGGAAGCTCTCTCTATTGCTCTTGTTTGCTAGACTTTTGTACGGTTTTTTGGGTATGTTTGCTAGACTTTTGACTGTATTTACAGGGTGTAGGATTGGGGATAGAGAAAGAGAGGGAGGGAGGGCAGGGGGGAGAAAAGGCCTGAATGAGCGCTGGGAAATGGCTCATCTGAGGAGACTGCCTCCAAGGTCATTTCCAGTCAGATATTCAGGTCATTATTAATTTTTTTCCTGTCAACAATGCTTTGTATTTTATTTTCAGCCTCATTAGCGGACTCTTTCTTAGGATCATACGTTGTTGTTTTATAACCTGTTTTCATTTTCCGAACGGGATTCCCTCCTGAATAGCTGGAATCAACCTTGGCCGCACACTGGCATTGCTTGGGAACTTTAAAAATACTGATGCTTGTGTCCCAAGAAAGTCTGACCCAACTGGGGGGTCGTGAAGTCCGGGGAGCAGTTAAGTGTGGTCTGGGGAGCAGTGGGTACCTGACTCGTAAAAGCTCCCAGACAACACTGAGGCCTGTGTCTCTGCGGATCTGAAATCCCGAATTTTCACGTCCTCATTGTTCTGGTAACTCTGTTTTCTCAAGGGGCAAGTTCCTCCTTTTGTTGAGATTTTTGTCTCATTTGGATGGTGTTGGCCTTTTTCAGAGACCGGGTGAGCTCACCTTCTGCTACCTTCTTTTTTAAACAATGGTGGGGAAATGGAACAACTCATGTTAAAGTTGAGTCCACTGCAGAAGTGCCCGTGGTCACAAATGGTTTGGAGGAGACACCCAAGCTCAAAGAAGCTGACTGGGGTGTATCCTGAGGAAGGTGTGCCTGGAAGGTGGTTACTGTCAGAAGAAAACTAACATTGTCAACCGGTACCTTAACTGTATTGGGCATGGAGTCATAGGTTAGTAGATATTTGTCTATTTACAACTAGTCCCCATTTTTTCAGCAAGAGTGCCTTTGTTTATTTGGGCATCCACCCCTCCACAAGCCAGGAAGCGTCTGGGGCTCCACCTTTTGCTCAGGAGGATGGGACATGACGTAGGCCCACGCCAATCAGCATTTCACATTCCTCTTGCCTCATGATTGGTTCGAAGGTGAGCAACTGATTTAAGCCAGTTAAATTGAAGCCACTATAAAGAGGCTCTTTTTTGTTGTTGTTGTACTTGAACTTGAACCTCGTGGCTGCAGCAGCTGCAGCCATCTTGCTTCCATGAGGAGCCTGAGAATTACACAATATATGGAGAGGAGCAAATGATGTGACCCCTCATCTGGCCATGGTGTGGTCAGGTCTTCTGCCCTCAAATTTTCAGTTATGTGAGCAAGTACATTTCCTAAGCCAGGTTGAGCTGGGCTTTTAGATATTTATAGCCCAAATACTTCTACAAACTGTGCTTATGGAGATTTGCTTTAAAAGGAAAACTAGAGAGTGAGAATTGTTGCCTTTCATTCAGTGCTTTCTTAAGACAGCTGATGAGAGCTCCATTTCTTTTTTTTTAGATTTTTTTAAAATTTATTTGACAGAGATAGAGACAGCCAGCGAGAGAGGGAACACAAGCAGGGGGAGTGGGAAAGGAAGAAGCAGGTTCATAGCAGAGGAGCCTGATGTGGGGCTCGATCCCATAATGCCAGGATCACGCCCTGAGCCGAAGGCAGACGCTTAACCGCTGTGCCACCCAGGCGCCCCGAGAGCTCCATTTCTTGACCTCCCCACCCCGATTTGCTGGACCGATGCATCCCTCCCCTGCAGAAACAGTCATCTGTTTGGTTAGCCTAGCCTGATGGAAAGATCTCCCCACGGCATCCAACTCTTATTTCTGCTTCCAGATTTTCCAAACTATCTTCTTTCTTTCTTTTTTTTTTTTTTTCATTTATTCGACAGAGATAGAGACAGCCAGAGAGAGAGGGAACAGAAGCAGGGGGAGTGGGAGAGGAAGAAGCAGGCTCATAGCAGAGGAGCCTGACGTGGGGCTCGATCCCGTAACGTCAGGATCACGCCCTGAGCCGAAGGCAGACGCTTAACCGCTGTGCCACCCAGGCGCCCCATCCAAACTATCTTCTGACCCGTGATTTGGTCCCTTGACTGGGTTGATGATCAGGGAGGTACCCTCCCACTGCTCATGAATTTACTGGCATTACACGTGCTCAGTCAGCCTCCTGGGGGTTTGGTTATGTGATTAGTTGCTAGAGTTTGCATGAACTGGAAACCTTGAGGTTCTGGCTGCAAAGCTGAGAACTGTCCCAACTCCATGCTGACCCACCATAACAGAGGAGCCAACCAACTTAGCTCTGTATGTCTCTAACGGTAACGAGCTCATTCACATAGAGAGGGATGAATAAAGGCAGAGTGTGCACAGTCAGCGTGTGGCTCTGACAACACCAGTCAGCTCTGGGCCACGGCAGGCCCGGGTTTACTGCCCCTGCTTTCAGTAGAGTCTTGGGCAGGCCAGCATCTCCCTCAGCCTCTGTTTTGATTCTTCTACTCTAAAGTGGAGACAATAATAATTTTCTCAGGGGGTTGTTGCAAAAACCAAAGAGAACAATATACACGAAGTCCGAGCACAATAAAAGCTACGTAGCAGCGGATTTTACAGGAAGCCTATGAACCTTCAGTGTCCGCAGGCCAGGCAGTCTGCATCCAAGGGGTGTCCGGGGCCCGTGGTTTCTCCATTCCACCTGCTTTCCCAAACTCAGTTGGCCAATCACCAGAAGGCCCTTCGTAAAGTGCAAACTCCCTGGCTCAGCTCAGAGCTCCCAAATTAGGATCTCTAGGGGAGGGACTTGGGACTCTATTTTTAATATTCTTCCCAAATGAATTTGGTGAGTAGGCGGATAATTGCTCTTCAACTTGTTGCCTCTGGTATAATAAGAATTCAATATAAGTTGGCTAAAATTATAATAAAAATTGTTTTTATTATAATAGAGACCTCAATCTTGGGTTTCACAGAGGAGGCAGAATTTAAACTAAGCTGTGGAGAACAGACAGAACTTTGCAAAGCAGAAACAAGGGAGGAAGTCTATACACTGTGTATATCTGGTACAAAAAAAATGTGATAAAATGCAACCTCTGTAGTTCCTTTTATCTGAACTGAAATAGATCACTTGAACAGTCAAGTTGTTATCTCACCTAAAAGAATTTTGGTTAATTTTACCTCTGGTTAATTATTGTTGCCAAAATGTGGTGTCGGTGGAGTCAAAAGTTTTTCTCTTTCTCTCTTTTTTTTTTATTTTTTATTTTATTTTTTTTTAAAGATTTTATTTATTTATTCGACAGAGATAGAGACAGCCAGCGAGAGAGGGAACACAAGCAGGGGGAGTGGGAGAGGAAGAAGCAGGCTCATAGCAGAAGAGCCTGATGTGGGGCTTGATCCCATAACGCTGGGATCACGCCCTAAGCAGAAGGCAGATGCTTAACCGCTGTGCCACCCAGGCGCCCCCTCTCTCTTTTTTTTTTTTTTAATGAAAGTTCTCTAGCTTACTTAAGTAAATGTGAAGCCATCACATTTGGAACACACCTGACAAAGACCCAGCAGGGCCACAGAAGTATCTAATCAAAAGGAAATCAGGACATTTCAACAACGAAGCACTTTAACATCACTGAGGAGCTGGTATATGCCCCAACACAGCATTGGCGCTCTTTTGCCAAAAGTAAATGGAAGGATATTTGTTTCTCGTGTATCGAGTTTGAAAAGTTCTTTGTAGATCTGGATACCAGTCTTTTATCTGTAGTGTCATTTGCAAATATATTCTCCCATTCCGTGGGCTGCCTCTTAGTTTTTTTGACTGTTTCCTTGGCTGTGCAGAAGCTTTTTGTCTTGATGAAGTCCCACAAGTTCATTTTTTCTTTTTTTTCTCTTGCCTTTGGAGATGTGTCATGAAAAAGGTTGCTGTGGCCAATGTCATAGAGGTTGCTGCCTATGTTCTCCTCTAGGATTTTGATGGATTCCTGTCTCACATCGAGGTCTTTCATCCATTTGGAGTTTATCATTGTGAAGGATAAAGCTTTGTGACTCATTCAGTCTGGGGAAGGAAAGAAGAAAACCCTACCAAAGGGCCTGCAGATTTTGTGTCCGAATTGAGTGAAAACCAATTTCCCATGTGTAATATTTGTCTACTATACTTTCTACTAAATACATAGCCATAGGATTCAAAGGTTCTGAAAGATGGAGAACCAGTGAATTTTTAATTTACTTATGCAAATTCTAAACATACACACAAGTAGGGTGCTATAAGGAATTTCCACACACCTATCATCTAGCTTCAGCAACCCTTAACATGTTGCTAATTTTGAGCAGCAGTTTAAAAATCAATAAAGACTAGTGCTTAGAAGTTACAGAATTTGGAAGGGTTAAAACAGCCATTCCAATAATTTGGGAGAGGAAAACAGCTGCTTTTAGGTAAACTTCCTAAATAATTTGGGCAAGAAATATTCTTATAGTTAAAACAGCAGAAAACAGAAAAAGACAATGTTAAACTTTTGGGGTAGCTCTTTTGTGCCATATTGCTTCACTCAAATCCCCCCCCCCAATACTATACTATGAAGAGAAACTTGTTTTCTGTTACACTTCCTTCTGCAGCTCAGAGGGCAAAACAGTTCAATTCAATTCACCAGACTTGTCAAGACTTTGCAGACCCTGTGCTAGACCTCGTGTGGGGAGTTTCCTAGTGCTATGGGAGACCAGAGGGAAGAGTTGCAAAGTATGATCAATTATTTGCATGGTGTCTGAGTGGCAATTTCAGGAGTGGACTCTGTGTCTAAAAGCAGATGTGGAAGGAGACAGAATCCCAGGCTGAGGGAATTGCATGTGCAAAGATGGGAGGCAGAAAGAAAGGTAGGGTGAATTTGAGGGTGTGGTACATTGTAGACTTTGTGATGAAAAGGCCATTTAAGACCTGTAAGAATCTTAAAGGTGACATCATGGAGCAAAGCATACGTTCTGTCTGCAGACAGACCTGTCTGGTTACCTACTGCCTTGGCTGACAGTGCTGTTGCCAACCCAAGAGACATTCCCATTGTGCTTTCCTTGCTGGTAGAGCTGCCTCCCTCTTAAAGGCTGAAAATACCAGGTACTCATTAACCAGCCTCTCTTGCAGCTGGGGTGTGGCCATGTGATCCAACTTTGGTCAAAGAAACCTGAAAGGAAGTTTGCAGGTGGGCTTCTGGAAAGAGTTTTCTCCCTTAAAAAAAAAAAAAAAAAGATTCTAAAGCAAAAACTTCTTTTTGCCTTTGAACACAATTGTATGACACTGAGCTTTAAAGCTGTGGCCGCCATCTTGTGACCGGAAGGCACAAGCTGAGGATGAATGCAAGGTGGTAAGGATGGTGAAGGAGGAAGATGAAAAGTGAGTGACTCAGTCCTCAAAGACATCATTATGCCACTCTACCTCTGTCACCCTATGTCTGGAGCTTTGTGTTGTGTGAAATAATACATTTTCCTTATTGTTTAAGTCATTTTGAGTTGCCTAACCCCTGGGTTGACATCCGCCCAGAAAACAGAAGTTACTCTCCTACTTAAGATTATTTCTCCTTTACAGCCTCTTCTACTTTTAAAAATTATTTAGAACATACAAGTATATGCAGACAGCAAAAACGATTCTTCTGTATTTTTGAAAAACCTCATATCTAGCCAAATCGTGCACTAAAAATAAAAGAGCAAGAGCTTATGGCAAAAACAGAGTTAAGAACAGGCCACTCAAAAATCTTAAGAAGTTTGTAAGCAGAGTCCTGATAAAACTGATAACCATCCTCATGGCACCCCAGCTGCCTCACTCCTCATTGGCATTTGCAGCCAAACTCATAGCCTTTTTTTTTTTTTTTAAGATTTATTTATTTATTTGAGAGAGAGAGCACGAGAGTGAGCACACGTGTGGCATGGGGTGGGGGTAGCAGAGGGAAAGGGAGAGAGACACCCAAGCACACTCCACGCTGAGCACGAACCCAATGTGGGGCTCGATCTCACTACCCTGAGATTGTGACCTGAGCCAAAACAAAGAGCTGGACACTTACCCGACTGAACCACCTAGGCGCCCCAACACATGGCCTTTTTTTGGAGTCTGATCTTCCAAAAGAGATGATCAATCTAGTTTTCTTGAATCACTTTATTTAAACATAGGAGGGGGTCTTCATAATTTCTCACCTGCTTCAGGTAGAGGAAATGCAGAAGTTCTTGAAGCCACAAAACCAGCCACTATATCCACTCAAGGAAGGCACTGATGTGGGATTTTCAGCTTTTTCCTTTGGGTCCTCGAAATATGATGAACATTTCCCCTTTGTGAGAAGGTTTGCCATGATCATGTCAAAATATTAACAGACTGGAAAAACTGCATACGAACCAACTGGGTTTCTGTCTTATGTTGCTACCATTCCCTCTCCACCTGTCACACGGGGGCCAGTAGCATGAAAAGAACACCAGTGTGGTTAAAATGGTAAATTTTGTTATGTATATTTTACCAAAATTAAAAAAAAAAAGACTACTTGGGCATATGAAACAGACGAATTGAGGACTGGAAGGAGCTCTCATTTATGTGGTGGTGTCCATCAGTGTTTATTTTTTCAGTCATTAAGACTGAGAAATTTAAAGAAAATGAACTCCATTGAGAACAGATGGTGCTCTGAACGCTCACGAACCCACCACTCAGCTTCAGCAATGAAACTCCTAATATCATGGAGTTCCTTTGTCTTTCCCTGAAAGCACTGCTTCTCTGTCCCCCATAGGGAGCAACTATCCAGGACTTGGTCTTTTGTCATTCCCATGTCTTTCTTTGTGGTTTTTCCAAATTCGGATATATCCCTGGGGACACAGAGTTTTGAAATTTTAAGTCAGCATAATCACACGATGTGTAGTATTCTTCAACTTTTATGGTTCTTCTTGGTTCATTCACCCTTACAGATGAAAGACCCTCCCAGATCAGGGGTGCGCTCTCCCTAATACTGTATTAGTTTGATGTTTTGCTTCCAGTCTCTCTCAGAAGTTATGGTGGGACACTGTGAGATAACAACAAGTATATATTGGTCTCTGCTCTTGGTTCCTGACACAGTGCTCTTGAAATCCCTATAATTTCCTGGGTGATTGGAGTGTCTTTCGTTCTAAGAAGGCAACCCTGGGTGGCTCCAGGTTGAGGGCTGGGCACCAAAACACCAAGCCATGATTAGAAGTTTGGAATTTTCCACTCTGCTCCCCTCCCCCATTCTTTTGAGAAGGGAGAAGGGCTGAAAATGGAGTTAATGACCCATTCTGCCTACATAATGAAGCCTCCATAAAATCCCAATAGTACTGGGGGTGGGGGGCTCAGAGAGGTTCCGGATTGGTGAACACGTCCTACTGGGAGGATGAGGATGCACCCCAACTCCATGGGGACAAAAGCTCCTGTGCCACAACCCCCCCGCCCCCGCCAGATCTTGCCTCTATGTATCTCTGCATCTAGCTGTTCACCTGTAGCCTTTACCATATCCCTTAATAAACTGGTAGTTGTGTTTCTCTGAGTTCTGTGAGCTGCTCTAGCAAATTAATCAAACCCAAGGAGCAGGCTGTTGGAGCCTCCCCTCTACAGTTGGTAGGTCAGAAGCACAGGTTATAACCTGGGCTTGCAACTGGCCTCTAAAATGAGTTCGTGTATCTCTGGGTAGAGAGTGTCAGACCTCAGTCAAATTGTAAGACACCCAGCTGGTGTTGAAGACTTGCTTGCTGTTGTAGGGAAACCACCCCCACTCATACATTTGGTGACCAGAAGTGTCAGAAGTGAAGTGTTTTGTAAAATCTTTAAGATTTTCTTTATTTGAGAGAAAAAGAGAGAGAGCACGAGCAGGGAAAGGAGCAGAGGGAGAGGGAGAAGCAGACTCCTGGCTGAGCATAGACCCAGACATGGGGCTCAATCCCAGGACCCTGGGAGCACGACCTGAGCCAAACGCAGACGCTTAGCCAAATGAGCCACCCAGGCGCCCCAGAAGTGAAGTGTTTTGTGTGGATAGTAAAAGAAACACTCAGGAGACAGACTGAACTGAGGTTTTCTTTCTAAATCCCACAACAGGAGGGAAAGACCAGGTTTTTCATTTTATTTATTTATCTGAGAGAGGGAGAGAAAGTACAGGCAGGTGGAGGGGCAGGGGGAGAGGGAGAAACAGACTTCCTAGCACACAAATATTCATAAGGGGAGCAGAGGCCACTACTGACTAGAACAGTCCTAGCTGGCAGATCCACCCAGATTTAAGCTGGTTGGTTCACTGAGATCCTGGAATAGGAATCTCCCAAAAAGAGAGGAAAGCTCTCTTCTTGCGAGACAAAGAGGAAGTGAGAAATGAACTGTAAAAAACTCACTGAGATTGAAACATCAACCTGGTATTGTACATAGTAAGTTCTGACGAGGTTCTCTTGTTTCTATCAGCCTCCTTCTCTTAGTCTAGTTAACTAGGCTGGTATTTAACTTTGATGCTTCTGAGTTCATTTATTCAACTTTATTATCCTTGCTATATGCTATAGACTTGATATTTGTGTCCCCCCAAAATTCATATGTTGAAATCCTAATTCCTAATGTGCTGGTTTTTGGAGGTGGGGCCTTTGGAATGTGATTAGGTCATGAGGGTGAAATCCTCATGAATGGGATCAGTGCTCTTATAAGAGACCCCAGAGAGCTCTCTTGCTCTCTTCTGCCATCTGAGGACACAGTGAGAAGATGGCCATCTATGAACAGGGAGTGAGTTCTCACCAGAAACCGAATCTGTCAGCACCTCGATCTTGGACTCCCCAGACTCCAGAACTGCGAGAAATAAGTTTCTGCTGTTTATAAGCAATCCAGTCTATGGTATTCTCTTGTAGCAGCCTGAACATATCTTCAGTGTGATTAATGCATCCAGACTGTTTTCTAGTATATCCAAGTTTGAACCTGTGGGTTGTGGGGCACCTGGGTAGCTCAGTTGGTCAAGCATCTGAGTTTTGATCTCAGCTCAGGTCTTGATTTCAGGGTCGTGAGTTCAAGCCCTATATGTTGGGCTCCATGCTGGGGATGGAGCCTACTGAAAATGAAACAAAACGAAAAAAATACCTGTGGGTTGTTTTATTTGCATATAGATTGGTTTTTATATCATAGAGCATTGGTTGACTGTTTATAGAAGACTCACTACCAGGATAAACATTACTGTATGTTGCACTAAAGCTATCTGGAGAGAATACAAAAATAATGATTTTGGCATACCATTAGAGAAACTGTAAAACTCAAATGACCATGTAAAGTTTGTCAAGAGTCTAGATTAGTTTTGTTTTACACCATATGGGATGAAGAAACGTCAATGGGGCTCATTAAGCATGCTCTTGCTAGCTGCTGAAAAATAGAAGTTGGCTACTCTTGGAATTTGATTTAAAGCTGGACATATTTGCTTTGTTAGGGTCAAAGTTTTGTCTAAAGTTGTTTTCTTTTTTAAGATTTATTTATTTATTTTAGAGAGAGAGGGTGGGAAATCAAGGGGGAGGGGGAAGGTGGGAAGGGGCAGAGGGAGAGAGAAAATCCCAAGCAGACTCCCCTCCCTTCCCTGCTGAGTGTGGAGCCTGACATGGGCTCCATCTCACAACCCTGAGATCATGACCTGAGCCGAAATCAAGAGTCAGATGCTCAACCGACTGAGCCATCCAGCTGCCCCCAAAGTTGTTTTCTTTTAAAACTGAATAAAATCTCTGTATACAGAAATTATTATATTACAGTAGCCTGCACTATGGTATCTCCCGACCGGGGACTCGTCTGAGTGTATAAAGCTAGTGGGTAGACAAGAGTAAATGGGATGAATTTCATAACATTTGCATATGTAGCCTGTGGATTGTGGAGACAGCCTTGGCACCTGAAGTTGAATGGTGATGGCTGTCGACCTCTGATATACTTCTTTTTAATCAGAAACTCTTTTTCTCTCTCTCAGCTCTCACAGGCCCGTTCTAATGACCTATGACTTGCTCACAGACAGCAACAGAGGAGAGAGATGTAGAATCTGAGAAAGGGACAGGGGCAACAGAGAGAACTGTATTCTACAGAGATCCAATTTTTTATTGACTTCTTTTTATTTTTTCCCTGGAAATTGGGAAAAACCCTTAAATGGCAATAGCAAATAGTGAGGAGGCTGCCTGGACCACTGAGGTGACAGTCCTAGAAGCTACGCTGCATTTCTTAGCTTCATTCCCTATTGCAGAATGTTGTAGATACATGTGTTTTAGAAGTAGAAATGAACATGTACTTTTACGTTATGGGACCTAGTGGATTTTATGGAATGAGCACTGGTTTGGGAGCCAGGAGACTTGGCTTTGAATGGCCCATTTATTTGCATTAGTTTCTTCACATATAAAATGAAATATACCAAAAAATAAAATAAAATAAAATAGGATACACCATCTACTAATGAATGGATAAATAAAATGAAATATCCACATAATGGACTATCATTCAGCCATAAAAGGGAATGAAGTACCGACACATGCTACGACATGGATGAGCCATAGAAACATTATGCGAGGCGGAGGAAGCCAGTCACAACAGATTATGTATTATAGGGTTCCATTTAGGTGACACGTGCAGAATAATCAAATCTATAAGGATAGAAACTATATATAAGATAGTAGGTATGGGGCTTTTTTCTGGAGTGATGAAAATGTTCCTAAAATTGATTGTGGTGATAGCTTATTCACAACTTTATGAATGTAGTAAAAGCTACTGAACTGCACACTTTAAATGGTAAGTTGTGTGGTATGAGAATTATCTCTCAATAAAGCTGTTATTTATAAAAGGAAGAGGGGCACCTGGATGGCTCAGTCGGTTAAGCGTCTGCCTTTGGCTCAGGTCATGAGCCCAGGGTCCTGGGATCGAGCCCCATGTTGGGCTCCCTGCTCAGCAGGGAGCCTGCTTCTCCCTCTCCCTCTGGTTGGGCTCTCTCTCGCTCTCTCTCAAATAAATAAATAAAATCTTTTAAAAAATAATAAAGGAAAAAAAGAAAGAAAGAAAAGAGAATAATTTCTGCCCAGTTCAGCTATGTTGTGAAGCTCAAAAGAGTTGTTTTCCAAATAAGAAAGGTATTTCGAACTATAAAATGATGATGATTTTTAGACCTCACTACTTCCTTCGGTTGGAAGCTGATACGCTAAGAGTTCTCCGGTGATAACTGGCACTCTTGTAGGTCAGAGAGACAGGGCCGTGGCTCTGAAGCACAGAGACCTGAGAAGAGGGAGCAGTTTGAAGCTGGTGAGTGATGAGGGACAGAACCACAGATGCACTGTACGCTCCTCGAGGGCAGGGATTGCAACTCTGTCCTGCTCTGTTGCAAGCCCGGTGCCTAATACGCCATCTGGCTCAGCAAGTACAAATGAATGAGTAACTGCATAATGAATGAACATGTGGTGAAGTGAATGAATGGAGGGTCCCCGCAGGAAACCATGAGACACCACCCAGCCAATACACCATTTCACCAGATTCTTGCTTTGATGCTGACCGTTGACTGGGGGATCTGGGTGTTATATGTATTCCATGACCGAGGGAGTGCTCCTTCTCTTTCAAGCATTGCAGATCACAGGGGTTCTTATTTCTCCTTAAGACTGCAGAGAAGGAAAGTTTTACTCTATATTGACTTTAGCAGTGTCATGGCTAAGATTGCTTCATCTTCTCTTAGTTGTGAAGCCAAGGAGAGGTCTGGTCTCCAGAACAAAAGCACCACAAGGTCTGGTCTGGTCATGCTGGGAGGACTGAGGGCCTGTGGGTCAAGCCCGAGGTCAGCTTTGCTGCAAGACAAAGGCAAAGCGTTCATAAGGTGGTTTGGAACTAGGGCAACCATTTTGTGTCATCCTTGCATTGTAAGTTCCTGTGATGGGGACAGGAGTCACCTCAGAAAGAAGCAACTGCTCTATTATTCCATCTTTACCAGAGAATGGAGAAGTGGAGAACCCTCTACTTTCTGCTATGGGTTCTGGAGATTCCCCTCTTTTTCACTAAACTTAAAAAAAAAAAATACCCTTGCCATCCAAAGAGTCCTAATTAGAACCCCTCCGAAGGACATATATCTCCAGGTCTTACACTTAAGTAACAACCATGAACATGTGACTAACGGACTTTAGGATGTGAACTGCTCAGACCAAGAACTGCTTGATTCAAGGCCTGGATATTTCCATCTAGAAACAGATTCTGGCTTAAGAGAGATTTCCTCATGACATGGAAAAAAGGACACGATTAGTTAAGAAAAGATCTAGAACACACAGTGTAACTTACTGGGAGCCAAAATTTTCTTGCTGATGGATGAACTCCAGACTTTTCCATTTATGCTCAGATAGTAAGTCCTCCCTACCGAGGAGACTTGCAGCAGTGATGGCAGAAGTCTTAACCAGGAAAGGACTTCTCTTCACCTTTTTTTTTTTTTTTAAGATTGATTTATTTATTTGAGAGAGAGAGAACAGATGGGAGGGACAGGGGGAGAGAATCTTCAAGCAGACTCCCCACCAAGTGCAGAGCCTGAGGAGGGGCTCGATCCCACGACCCACGAGATCATGACCTGAGCCGAAACCAAGAATAGGACGCTCAACCAACTGAGCCACCCAGGCGCCCCTTTTCTTCACCTTTTATTTCCCTTCCTATATTTCCAGTCTTTCTTGGACCACATATCCTGGACCTAAACAGCATAAATGCTAAACTTCAAAAGCCTCAACAAAAAATTACTTGCCTAAGGGAACTGTACGTACCACATAAAGTAGATCATCTTTCCATCCCCTCCTCCACGTACTGCTTCCAAAGCAGACATCTAAAAAGCCAGGAAGTCAACAAAGGAACAAATAAACAAAAGAAACCACCAGTAAAACCAGCCCACCCCACCCCACCAATAAAAAAACATCTCCCAATCTCTAGCCCCTTGTATTTGCATAAACACCTTAAAATATGTTTGGCATTACTTTTGATTATTCAGCCTTCAATATGATTTATTTTAGATCATAAATCTGAAGACCAGGGGCACATGCTTATTCAGGGAACAGTTTGCATCATGTTAAAGAATGGACTTTGGAGTTAGGTTGGAATTAGGCTCCATGTCTACCAGCAGTGTAAACTGGTAAACTGGGCAAGTGACTTGTTCTTTCTAATCTTCATCTGTAAAATGGGGGTAACAATACTTGCCACAGATTTGTTATAAGGCTCTAATGACATTTTATATAAATGGGAAAACAATCTAGAATGACCCTCTGTCCCTATATACACCCTTCTCTCCAGATAACCGATTCTATTTGCTTCTTATCCCTCCAGAGTTTCTTTATGCAACTATAAGCAAATTAAAAATATATGTTATATGTATACTTACAAATGTATTCTTCTCTTGCCTCCTTGCTTACATAAAAGGAGCATACAGCTGTTCTGTACTCTGTTTTTTTCTTCATCTAATCTATCTTGGAAATCTTTCCATATCAGTACAAGAAGGGCTTCCTCATTCTTTTTTTTTTTTTTAAATAACAGCATGAGATTCCATTGTGTGTCTGTAGCACAGTTTATTTAACTGTCCCTTCTTGGAAGACACTTGGATTATTTCCAGATTTTTCCTATAACAAACAAAGCTACACTGAATATCCTTGTACATAGTATCGTTTTGCATGTGTGAGTACATCTAAAGGGTTTATGCATTTGTAATATTTTTTTAAACGACTTGATTAAGGTATAATTAACTGCATTTGTAATTTTGATGGTTTTTTTCCCCCAAATTGCCATCCAAAGGGGTTCTGCGTTTTTCTCTCCCCAGCAATGTAGGAGAATGGGCACCAAATTCCTAGAAGTGCATATTTTGAAAATATGGAAATACACTAGGGGTAGAGGGCCCAAGAGGATTTGACTGTCTTTCTTTAAAAATGATTATATGTTAAGAAAATTTTTACATGTAGATATATTCTTATGGTAAAATGTAGCAAGCAGTAGAAATATATGGTAAAAATGTAAAGTTCTGGCGATCACTCTTTTCTTCCCTGCCACCAACCCCAGCCGCTCTCATGCTGTGAACTGTTTGAATTACCAACTGTCAAATCTGATGGCCATTTCTCAGTCCTCATCCTTCTTGAGATTTCCAGAGATCTCTTACCAAGATTCTCTTTTCCTTTGGCTTCCAAGACACAACCATTCTTCCGGTTCTCTCATATTTCTTTGATCCTTTACCATTTTCTCCGGAATCTCTTTCTTCTCTTGCCTTGAAAAACAGGCCCAATAACAGGCAATATTTATTTAATGCTGATGATGCATAAGAACAATGGGACTCCAAACTACAAGGAGTTTCTGGTCTTGGGGGGGGGGTGCGGCAGAATGTCAGAAAAGGTATAGCTGCAACAATTCCTCCTGTCTTTCTAAGTCTACTAGTCTGCTTGGGCTACCATAACAGAATACCACAGACTGCGTAGCTTAAACAGAAATTTATTTTATCACAATTCTGAAGGCCAGAAGTCCAAGATCAAGGTGTCAGCAAGGCTGGCTGGGTTTCTTTCTCTTTCTTTTTCTTTCTCTTTCTTTCTTTCTTTCTTTCTTTCTTTCTTTCTTTCTTTTTCTTTCTTTCAGAGGGAGGGGGAGGGGCAGAGTGAGGGAGAGAAACTCTTAAGCAGGCTCCACACCCAGCACAAAGCCCAACACAGGGCTCAATCGTATGACCCTGAGATCATGACCTGAGCCAAAATCAAGAGCCTCACCGACTGAGCCACCCAGATGCCCCAGAGTTGGTTCCTTCTGAGGCCCCTCTCCTTGGCTTGTAGATGGCCGTCTTCATGCTCACATGGTGTTTTCCCTTTCTGTGTGTCTGTGTGTGTGTCTGTGTGTCTGTGTGTCTGTGTGTCTGTGTCCTAATCCCCTCCTCTTACAAGGACAACAGTTATATTGGGTGTTTCTCCCCTCAATGGAAAGGACAGCAAAATCACATTGTAAAGAAGCATGCTTGTTGGTATGAGCTGAATTCTGCTCTGCTCTGCTCTCCCAAATTCATATGTTGAAGTCCTAACCCCCAGTAACCCCCAGTAACCTGAGAATGTAACTGTATTTGGAGACAGGGCCTTTAAAAGGGTAAGTAAGCTAAAATGAGGTCTTTAGAGTGGGCCCTGATCTAATATGATTGGAGACTAGAACAGTGGCTCCACAGGTAGGAGAAGATGGCCACCTTCTAGCCAAAGAGAGTGGCTTCTGAAGAAATTGACCCTGCTGAAACCTTGAGCTTGGCCTTCTGGGCTGCAGAACTGTGAGAAAATAAATTTCTGTTGTCTCAGCCACCTGGTCCGGGTACTATGCTACAGCAGCCCTAGCAAACCAATACAAAGGATCATGCCATCTGTTTCGCAATAAGTCAAGAAAGTAACTTATTTCAGAAAAGAATGTGTGTTTGAAAACATGAATCCAAAAGAGCCCATCTCAGGGCCCCCTATTTGGAGTTCATCCTCCATTCTGAGGAGAGGAACATGGAGATGCAGCAGAAGGGAGCAAGTTCCCTGGAGCCTTCACACGTGGCCACAGGGCAGGCCCCAACCCGAGGCCACGGTCACCCCTGCCAGGATTTCAGCAGGCACTTAAGCAAAACAGAAAGAAGGGGATGGAGGAGAGAGGGGGTGCGGATTGTAAGAGACAGATATGTAATGTAATGTGATATAAAGGGGGAAATGATTTTTTCTTCCACAACACAACTGCTTGGAACACCTCAATGATACCCCTAAAGGAGACATGAATATATTTTTAACTCTGAATCCTTTCTGTGACTTTACCAGAGAATGTTTTGCTGGGTTTTAAGAAGTCTGCAGATCTCCACAGTTAGTCTTGTTGTGACACGCAAAGTAGCTGGCTCTCAATTAGTTGTCTTATTAAAAGGATTCACAGGGCTACCTATTATTAGTGTATATTATTTTTCTCGGTGCTTCAGACACTTTGGCATTTATTTTACTGTTGCCACAGAAACCCAGGTCTGTAATAAGCAGTTCTTTTAATTCTGATAATTAGGCTTATATAAAGGAATATTTTAATGAGGTGAAGAATTTGGAGAGCTCCATCAGAGAACTGCTGGAAGAAGAACCCTATTCTCCAAATGGTTACAAAATTAGCTTAGATTATCCTTTGTTACCATTGCTTTCTTTGACAACTGCTGAGTGTTCATTAGTCAGGCCTTCCTAAGGACCTGTGGTTTCCCATAAAGACTGGAGGTTTGCTTATTTCTGGGAAACTGCAATTCCAACCACCCCAGTCTCCCTCTTACACCCAGGCTGCTCTCCTGGCTAGAAGCAGATGCAACTTCTCCCTTTTTATGGTAAATCAGAAAAAGTCTAGGTTTATCTTTAAGCTTCACAAACAATAAAGGCTTTTTTTCCCCTTTTAAACCAGCTGATAAAAATAATTATGCCTTTCTACATGTAAAATCTTTGGAAGCCAGAAATCTTGTTTTTTTTAAATCTTGTCTTTCTTATATCACTGCCTATAAAGGCATTTTGGAGGAATATTTATTAATGGATTTTAGTGACAGGCAACCCACGTACACAGCACAAAAATCAAGAGGCAGATAGTGAAATAGTCTCCTTTCTATGCCTGTCCCCAGGTGGCAACCGTTGTTACTAGTTTCCTTTGTATTCTTCCAAACTATTCTCTGCTACCAAATACACACACACACACACACACACACACACACACACACACACCGGTAGCATATCATCCACACTGTATGGCACCTTGCTTTTTTCACTTACTGCTGAAAAATTTGGATGCTATTCTATTTCACTACATAAAGAACTGTTCTGTTCTTCATAAAGGCTTTTCCCTGTAATTACTTGACAGTCACGTACCAAGTGCTACAGGCATCGTGTGGGGCCCTGGCATACGAGGGAAGGACCACGAAGTCCCCAATCTCGGAAACCCACCCTAGTGGAAGAGGTGATGGGCTATTTGGTGCCCAGCACTGTGATGAATTCGGGGGAAGGGGAGGTGGAAGCACCCAGCAGGGAGTCTGGCTCCGCTCAGAAGGGTCACAGAGGGTTCACTGGCAAGATACTTGAGCAGGATCTCGAAGGGTAAGCCGGGGGCCCCCAGGCAGTCAAGAAGGCAAGTACATTTCAGGCAAAGGGAGCAAGAAGTCCCAGGTCCTCTAGAGTAGAAAGCAGCATGATGTTTTGGCGAGATGAAAGTGGTTTGTTATGGCTGGGGAGCAGGGTGTGTGTGTAACTTAGACTAGACTAGTGGCTCTCAAAACTTTTTGACTGCAGCCCAGAGTGAAGAAATACATTTTACATCACCACACAGTATGTGCAAAACGGAAACAAAATTTCACAAAACAATACCCTCATTAAATGTACTGTTTTTTTTCTCTACTGAATTCTATTCTATTTTTTTTAAATGCCAGTCCTGACTCACTACACTGATTTCACAAACCACTAAGAGGCACTATCTGAAAGTCGTCTATAGGCTCTGATCGTCTATTAACTAATCAGCCTTTCCCTGATTTACATGACTGTGACCACTTTTTATTTATCTATTTATCTATCTATCTATCTATCTATCTATTTATTTATTTTAAGATTTTATTTATTCATTTGACAGAGAGAGAGAGAGACAGCCAGCGAGAGAGGGAACACAAGCAGGGGGAGTGGGAGAGGAAGAAGCAGGCTCATAGTGGAGGAGCCTGATGTGGGGCTCGATCCCAGGACTCTGGGATCACGCCCTGAGCCGAAGGCAGACGCTTAACGACTGAGCCACCCAGGTGCCCCTGTGACTACTTTTTAAATCAGAATAGATTGACAGGCATCAAGAGGCTTATTTGGATACTCATTCAGCACGCAGAGTGTCTTAGACATTGTGCTATACACTAAAGGTACAGGACTGTGGCAAAATGAAACATGGTTTCTACCATCGTAGAACCAAAATTTGGTCTCACAGATGAATTATTTGCTGCCATAATTTAAAAACCTGCATTTTAGTATAAAAGTAAAACTGCCTATTGTAAAAAATATTCAAACTATGTCATAGAGCATAACATACCAATCCCCTCTTCTTTTTCGAAAAAAGATTTATTTATTTGGGGGGGGCGCAGAGGGAGAGGGAGAGAGAGAATCTCAAGCAGACGTGTTGCTGAGTGTACAGCCTGATGTGTGGCTTGATCTCACGACCCCAAGGTAATGACCTGAGTCGAAATCAAGAGTCAGACGCTTAATCGACTGAGGCACCCAGGTGCCCCACCAATCCCCTCTTCTTATAAGAAAAAAAAATCTCGGGCGCCTGGGTGGCTCAGTTGGTTAAGCATCTGCCCTTGGCTCAGGTCATGATCCCGGGGTCCTGGGACCAAGCCCTGCGTCGGGCTCCCTGCTGAGCAGGGAGCCTGCTTCTCTCTCGCCCTCTGTGCTCTCTCTCTCTCACTCTCAGATAAAGAAATAAGATCTTAAAAAAAGAGAAAAAGAAAAAAAATCCCCTGACCTTTTTTGTGCATAAAGTTTCCGTATTTACTTCATTAGGGTTGAAGACTCAATTTCAGGTTGGTTGAATCTCTGACCCATTGGGAAGGGTTTTGGGGGAGTGCAACTCAGTTTCCTAGACTTCGATCACCCTTTTAAGACGGTTAATTTTATCAACTTGATTTGGCTAAGGAGGGCCCAGATAACTGGTAGAACATTATTTCTGAGTGTGTCTGTGAGGTGTCTCTGGAAGAGAGAAGCATTTGAATCAGTAGACTGAGTAAAGAAGGTCACTCTCAGCAATGAGGTGGGCATCATTCAATCCACTGAGGGTCTGAATAGAATAAAAAGGCAGAGAAAGAATTTGCTTGCTCAACCTGAGCTGAGACATTTATCTTCTCCTGCTCTCAGATAGTGGCGTTCCTGGTTGTTGAGCTTTCTGACTCACCCGGGACTTACACCACCATTCTCATCCCTCCACCCCCCTGCAACCCCGTTTCACAGGCCTGTCTGTACCCAGACAGAAGTACATCACGAGCTTTCCTGGTTCTCCAGCTCACAGATCAGCCTCCATAACCACATGAGCCAATTCCTAGAATAAATCTCCTATACATCCTATTATACAAGCCATTCATGGTTCTGTTTCTCTGGAGAATGCCGGACTAACACACCTATCTTGAACAGTAGGTCTAATCAAATTGCTAATCAAATGCAGAAGAACTGAGGCCCTGAGCCTCGACGCTTCACCCTGGTAATGCCACTTTGTGGTGACACCCGACTGCGCAGCCAGCCACCTGGTCGCTCCAGATCTTAACTGCAGCCAGGAAAGCTTTCAGGTGACTGAGGACACTGAGCAATGCTATTACTGCTGAGATGACATAATCACTTTGGGCATATTTACCCAGATGCCTTTTGCCTGATTCCCCTAAGGCTGTCCAGAGATTAGACTAAGATTCCTGGATTCTTGCATAAACCGTTGCTTCCATTTGGCTGTCCAGGGCTGGACTCAGACCTCTGAAGCAGCTGAAGAGGAAACAATGTGAGGAAGCTAGGGAGGAGCACACCCGAGGGAGAAGATTGGATTTGAGTTGCTCACCATTCATTGAACAGACATTCCCTTCCCAGAGCATGTGCAGACCGAAAGTTTCAGGGGTGGTGGTGCACAGACGATGCAGAGTTGAATGAAATTCTGCCACCATATTTAACGTAGAGCTGGAATAGTTCAAACAAGTAGGCGTCATCAGTGTTCTCTGGAGAAGCAGGCCATTTTGCAGCCATTGTTTACCGAGGGTTAGACGCATACAGAGGATCAGATTAACCTGCCCTTATGTAGTTGGAAATAAATCTGGAGACAATGAAAAGAGGATTTACTGACTCCTACGGTTGCTAATTTATGTGTGTGGAAATGCTGTGTTTGACTTTATTTATGAGTGGTTTTGTATTTCCAGGATATTTGGTTCCTGATCTATTTATAAAATGTTTCCAAACTTGTTCTGCATTCTTCTAACACTTCCTGATAAAAATATCTTTTGCTCTCAGTCTAGAGCTTTGTTTCTTCGTAAGGATCTATGCTACTTACTTTCTTCTCTATTCATTTTCTATTCAGGCCAAGGCAATTCACATTATTTGCTGAATGCGTGCCTCCAGAGCCTCAGAGCACAGACCGTGTCTGGCCTTCTTTCTCTTCGCCTCTGCACAGGTGGCACACGGGAGTGCAATTAAGAAGAGCTACCTTTTACTGAGCACCTACCACAGACTTAAGCCCTGCATCCTAGGTACTTACTATCTGGTAGGGAGACATAGCCAAGAACACAACCCAAATAAGAAGCAAAATCTATAACGTGCCATTGGGAGTCACAGGCAATTGATTTAGGGTTCTGAGAAGGATCCTACCTGGTCTGGGGGGTCAAACATTTTTCATAGATGGAAATGAGGTTTGAATTGGACCTGGACTGATTGTTAGGATTTCAACATGTATCTCATACTATTGAGCGCCCTTCATGCTAGATGCTGTGATTCAAGGTCAGTGTCTAGCTGAGCACGTAGAGTCTAGCCCAGGAGACAACAAGTATATTCACTGAGACTGTTTTGGGGGGCAAGTAAACAAAACCGGCTCCTGCTGGCTTAAGCAAAAAAGGCACTTGAATGGCTTGTACAATTGCGAGTTCCAGGAAGGGAGGCGGCATCAGGTGGCACCAGCCAAAGAATGTGATCCTGGCTTGGGTTTCCTCTTTTTCCCCCCCATTTCATTTGGGCTTCCTCTATGTGGTAGTGGTTAGAAGTCACGGTGTGGAAATTGGCCACAGACAACTTCTGGATTACATCATCTCAGCTGGTAGATCTAAACAAAGAGAAACCGTTTCACTCTCCACATATACGATCCTGAGAAAAGATGCTTATTGGCCTAGTTTGGGTCACGTGCTCCTAATTATAGCCAGATGGTCCTGGAGCCACATTCGGGAGCCGTGTCAGATCCACATGAGAGAAGGAAGGGCAAGTCTCTAACTGCAGGCCAGACCTGTTATCAAAACGAGGAGATGAGCCATGAAGAAGGGATCTTGGGCAGATGAACACAACAGATACCGTCTACAAATGGAAACAAAAATTTAGAATAAAATGTGACAAGGGCTGTAATAGAGATGTGCATTAAATTCTACAGGAACAATGAGAAAGGACTGATTTATGTCATGCAGAGGGCATTCCTAAGGGAGCAAAGTACATAAGCAATGGCACAGAGGTGAGAAAGCAGGGGAGAACTTCTGGTCCAATCTGGTTCACTACTGGGTGGGTATTCCAAGAGGAACAGAAGGGACAGAAGATGATAGAGAAGGTTTTAGAGATATGTCTCCAGCGGGGGTCTCTGGGCCCTACTGCGGAAGGCTTTTAACGAAAGCCCAGTTTTTACTTAGGTTGGTGGACTCCAACGGAGGGACGTGATTGAAATCGTACTTTAAAAATGCTCTCGTGGTAAGTGTGTGGTGTAGAGCAATGCTCTTTACTTCCTAGCCCCTCATCTCACAGCCACCCCCCTCCACCTCCGGAGCCCTAGGCCCTCTGGAACCTCCCCGTGGCTTTTGCCTCTTCAGCCTTCAACTCTGCTGCACTCTCAGTTTTGTACCATTGGGGAAAAGCCTAACCCGAGGCAGGCCCCTCTTTCTGTGCTCTTTCTATACCTGACTCCATAGCTGAGTGGTGCTGGAGAAAGTCACACTCCAGGGCAAAATGGGGCGAGAGAAATCCCAGACGGCCGACTTAAACCAGCTCTAAGCACTGCCAGACAACCACCTCCGCTCCTGTCCACTTGCTCACATGAACACTTCAGACCTTCTCCACTGTTTTAAGCTTCTACCTTCCCATCTCATGCCCCCAGTGGGTGGATCTCACCTTCCGCTTCACAAGAGAACTGAATCCCCTTGACTTCCCATCGCCCTCCTCTCTCCTTCCCTGCCTCTTGCTTTAGGGGCAATTCCTCTCTGTGACTCAGCCTTGCCACCGCACCCATGCTTTGCACTCTGCGGCTCTGCCTCGAGCACCCCACCCTTACACGATCCTTCGTTCTTCTGTAACCAGTCTTCTTAATCGGTATCTTTCCCATCCACATCAAACATATTCAGTTCTCTCATCTTACCAAACTTTTTGAGGGACTTAGCTATCGCCATCTTTTTGAGGGACTTAACTACCGCCATCCGCATTTTCTCCTCTTTCGCTAACTCCTCCACCCATCGGGTCTGACTTCACCACCATTTTTCCATTGATCAGCTCTTGCTAAGTGGATCATTTCAGTTATTCACCCTTCCTAACATTCTTAACTACGTTCTCCTTCAGTAACTTTCTTTTCCTTGGCTGTGATGCCACACTCTCTTGCTTTCTTCCAAATTCTCTAGCTATTATTATTTTTTTTGTGTGGTAAAACATAAATAACATAAAATTTGTGTTTTTCACCATTTTAAAACACACAATTCAGTGTCATTAACAACAATCATGATGTTGTGCAACCATCCAAAACTTTTTTATCACCCTAAACAGAAACTCTGTACCCATTAATAAATAACTCCCCATCTCTCCCTCATCCAGACCCTCGTAGCTTCTAATCTACCTTCTGTCTCTATGAGCTTGCCTATTCTAGATACCTCATTTAAGTAGAATCATATAATATTTGTCCTTTTCTGCATGGCTTATTTCACTTAAAATGTCTTGAAGAATCACCCATATTTTAGCATGTAGAACTTTGTTTCTTTTTATGGCTGAATAACATTCCACTGTATGGATATACTATATCTGTTGACACACCTTTTGGCTCTTATGAATAATGCAACAATAAACATTGGCATACAAGTATCTGTTTGAGTCCTTGTTTTCAATTAATTTGGATATATACCTAGGACTGAGATTGCTGGGTCCTATGGTAAGTATATGTTTAGCTTTTTGAGGAACCCCCACACTGTATTCCACAGTGCCTGCACCATTGTATCGTCCCACCAGTAATATACGAGGATTCCAATTTCTCTACATTGTCACCAACACATTATTTTCCGTCCTATAGATTACAGTCATTGTATTAGTTTGGTCAGTCTGTCATAACGGAATGCCACAGATGGGTAGCTTAAACAACGTAAATTTATTTTCTCGCAGTTCTAAAGGCTAGAAGTCCAAGATCAAGATGCCAGTAGGGTTGGTTCCTGGTTAGGCCACTCTCCCTGGCTTGCAGACAGCAACTTCTCACTTGTCTTCACATGGCCTTTTTTCTGTGCATGCAAGGAGAGAGAGAGAGAGCACTCTGGTGTCTCTTCCTTTTCTTATAAGGACATCAGTGTATTAGATTAGGGTGCTACCCTTATTACTTCATTTAACTTTAATGATCTCAAAAGCCCCATCTCCAAATAGTCACACTGGGGGTTAGGGCTCCAACATATGAATTTGGGAGGGGGAACACACAAATCGGTTCCTAACAGCCATCCTAATAGGTATGAGATGGTATTTCATTGAGGTTTTCTATATCCTTTGATGGTTCAACCTACTCTTCCCAGCCATAAATGTTGGAGGTGTCAAGACTTGTCCAGAAGCCCGCTCCTCTTCTCATCCCACACGCACCCTCTAGGTGCATTGTGTTCTTCCCTATGGTTTCAGTTACACGCCAGTGAATCCCACTTTTAAACTGGAGAACTCTCTTCTGGGTTCTAAATAAACTCTTCTACAGTGCTTACTATGTGCCAGGCACTATTTTAAGTGCTTTATGATCAGCTCATTTTCTCCTCATGACAACTCTAGGAGAAAGGTAGTATTATTCCTAGTTACAGATGACAATGGGGCTGTGTCTAACAGATTTACATTAAGCTGAGTGTGCCCCCACAGTTGGTAAACAGCAGACAGAGCCTGGGTCCAAATCCAGGCAGAGGGCTCCAGAGCCCATGCTTTTAGGTACCTTGTTATGTTGTTTCTCAAATAGCCCCCTTAAACTCAGTTTGTACAGAGTCAGATTTCTGATTTTCTTTCCTATGTTAGTTTCCTAGGGCTCCTATCACAAAGTACCCCAAGCTGGGTGGCTTACAAAACAGAGATGTGTTGTCTGTTGTCTGTTCTGGAGGCTAGAAGTCTGGGATCTAGATGTTGGCAGGGTGGGTTCCTGCAGGGCAATAGGCAATACTCTGTTCCATGCCTCTCTCCCAGCCTCTGGTAGCCTCAGGCATGCCTTTACCTACAGATGGTGCTCTCCCTGTGTCTCACATGGTCTTCTCTGTGCAGGTCTCTGGGTCCAAATTTCCTTTTTTTTTTTTTTAAAGATTTTATTTATTTATTTGACAGAGATAGAGACAGCCAGCGAGAGAGGGAACACAAGCAAGGGGAGTGGGAGAGGAAGAAGCAGGATCATAGCAGAGGAGCCTGATGTGGGGCTCGATCCCATAACGCCGGGATCATGCCCTGAGCCGAAGGCAGGCGCTTAACCGCTGTGCCACCCAGGCGCCCCCCAAATTTCCCTTTTTTACAAAGACACCTGCCATTTTGGAGTAGGACCCACCCTAATGACTTCATTTTAACTTGATTTCCTCTGTAAAGAAACTATTTCCACATAAGGTCATATTGTGAAGTACTTGGGGTTAGGATTTTAACATACCTTTTTTGAGGGGGCACAATTCAATGCGTAACCATCCCCAAATGTGGCCTACCATGTTTTCCTAGCTCGGTGAATACCTTAATCATTTGTTCAAGTTAGAAACCTAGGAGTCATGCTGGCACTTCACTCTCCCCTGCTCCCATGTCCAGTGCACTGCCAAGTCCTGTTATGGCTCCTGAATCACTCTTCCTATCTTCACTGCCCTCTGTCTCCATGGCCGTCATCACAGGTCATGCTCTCATTCTCTGTCACCTGCAATTCCACAGTAGCCGAGAGGTGGTCTCTACTCACTCTCCAATTCAGTGTCTATGCTGCCGCCAGAGTGATCTTCCAAACCAATTCTGACATCTGACTGTAGCCACCCCATCCTCATTTCCTTCCTGAATTAAAATTCCCTGCTACTGAGAATCCCATTTGCTGTTAGGATATATAGGATATATAACCTATATATAGGATATATAGGATATATAACCAAAATCCTTAACCCGGCCCATAGATCCTCCCATGATCTGCCCTGGCCCCCTCCCAGCTTCACCGAGGCCACCTCCCTTCCTCACTCTGCGTTTTTCTTCGTTTCTTGATGAGCCTTGCTCCCTCCCACCACTGGCACAGCACCCATCTTCTCTGCTTAATGCTCTCTCCAGTCCTTTCTCTCCTCTCTAATCTCCTCCTTGATCTCTCAGCTCCTGTCCTTTTCTCTGGGAAACCTTCCCTTGGCTCTCAAAGTCAGTTCAGTTTCCTTCTGTATACTCTTATTGACCTGCGTTCCTTTTCTTCACAGCTCTTCCTTCTGTTTGAATTAGGCTCATTCTTAGTGGCCTTCAGCAAACTGTGAGCTCTAAGATCTGTTCTGTTCACCACTGTAGGCACTCACCTGTCATGGACCATACATTCAGTCCGTGTTCATTCAGTCCGTGTTTGTTGAGTGAGTGAATAGAGAGAGAGTTGCTTCTTTTCTATTTGCCGGATCCATTCCCCACTTCTCTGTACGGGGCGGATGACCTGTGATTACAGACCTGGTTCCATTCGGTGGTCCGGCTTCTGAGTTGGAGCAGGGGGTGGCTCCAATAGATCTGAGGAGAGAGATGTTTCCTCCTTCCTCCTCCCATGGCTGTAGTTCCTAAGCAGCGGCAGCGGCAGCTCTGCAGTATTTTGGCCCTAGGCAGTATTTTGGCCCTAGGCACGTTGTAGTTTCTCGCTGTTCTGGATGTCTTCCTATTATTTAAGAAAATTCTTTGCCCTGGGGCGCCTGGGTGTCTCAGTAGGTGAAGCATCTGACTCTTTGTTTCAGCTCGGGCGTGATCTTGGGGTCATGGGATTGAGCCCCACATCAGGCTCCATCTGCGCTCAGCAGTCAATCGGCCCCCTCTCTCTGCTCCCCCCACCCAAATAAATAAATAAATTCTTTACGCTGCCCACAACTCTGAGTAGATCTCCCATGACCTAGCTAAAAACACAGAAAGACCACTTTTTTTTTCTTTAAAGATTTTATTTCTTAGAGAGAGAGAGTGAGAACGAGGGGGAGGGAGAAAGAATCCGAAGCAGATTCCACACTGAGCACAGAGCCTAATGTGGGGCTTGATGCCAGGAGACCTGTGAGATCATGAGCTGAGCTGAAACCAAGAACTGGAGCTTAACTGACTGAGCCCTCCAGCTGTCCCCAGAAAGACCACTTGTAAGACTACTGTCCAGGCAGTGAGGGCCTATTCCAGAGACTCAGAAGAGGAATATGGGGAGAGATATATAAGAAGTGAATCCTATATGGTTTAGTAACTGATTCCATGTACGAACTGTATTCTCTTTGGGAGTGGGAATTGTATTTCATTCATTCTTTAACCCCAATGCCTAGCTCTTATTAGATGATCTATAAAGAGTGGTATAATGATTGATTGGAAGGTTCGATAAAGATTCCAAGGTTCAAGCCTGTGTACATTCCCTTAAAGAAAGGGGAAGTCAAGTCAACTTACAAGCAGTAGTTAAAGTAACAGTAAGAATGACACAAAGATACTGTAGAAATAGCATCATTTTTAGAGTGAGATGGATCTAAAGCCCAACTTTCCCACCCAACCTTGGGCAAATGACTTGATAACTCTCTTTGAGGTCAGTTTCCTTCCCTGGACAATAGGAGTAAAAATCTCCAACTCACAGAGATGCTATGAGGAATACCTGAGATTATATATGCGGAGCACATTGGGGACCATTCACGAGGTTTCTCTGGAAGTATATTTTAGGTCACCATGAAACAAACCATTAGTCGTGACTGTTCTGCTCCTTCCTGGAGGACCACTGCAGATTTTAAAATCTTCCTCCACCTGCCCTCGGTGGCGTCCTAGAAAGTTTCAGCTTGGGCCAATTTTACTCATTAGCTTGTATTTTAGCTCTTAGAACTCTGGGCTCTTCAGAGTGGGGCTGACGACATGAGGCTCCCTCCTTTTATTGTGCTTTTCCCTTCGGCACTTGCACTCGGACCAGCAGGAATACATTAACTCTGCAGCAGAGATGGAATTCAGACTCAAACCTTCCTCTCACCTTTGGTGCCCTTTGTCTCTTTGTCTCCCCTATTCTTCTCTAAATGCCCTTGGCCAGGCCAATGCCTATTGGTCTCAAAGATATAATTTCCCAATTCCAACTGGACAGATGCCTTTTTATTTCAGTCTGTTAAATAATGGTTTGTTATGTCTGTTAAAAAATGGTTGTCTCTATGCTCTGTACTGAATTTGCTGAAATACCATAAATGCTTCCCCAGGAGACAATGCAGTTGTGGGAACTGGGCAAACAAGAGGAAGAAGTTCTTTTTCAGGATATTTATAATTTAGATAATGACCTCCGTTGACCTGTTACCCAGGATTAACCTTCCCTTCTAACTCATGACAGTTGACTTTCTTATTGTTTTAGTTGTCACTCCTTTCTCCTTTAAGACATTGCTGTAAGACTTGTCTTTCAAAAACCCTCTATCCGTCAGGTCTTATTTTAGCATTAGCCTCGGGTGTCCAAGAACACTCGTTCATCATATCGTTTACTCTGGTTGAATATTCACAGCTTCACACATGTGCAAGTTCTAGAAGTTTACCAAAGCCAGTTAGTGGACACTGAGAAAGTATGCTTTAAAGGTGCAGATATTATATATCTTAAATATGTATTAATATGTTGGAATAGAAAGACTGAAATACTCACAGTCCATAAAATCCAATATAAAGGTAAAAAAAAAAAAGAGTATGCAATGGGTACTTTTTCATTTGAAACACACAATTTATTCTTTCCGATCATTTCCTATTTTCTGGATTGCTTAGTCTATAGTTTCTTAGGCTTATATGAAAACGCTCCTGCTACTTCGTGGAAATATTTGCATTCTAACCAAATAATTGCAGAACTTCTCAAAGGCTGAGAGAGATCCAGGCTGCCTCCATTATTTTTGAGGTTCCCAGTGTATTAATTTTTTTTAAATCGCTAAAAGGATTAAAAACTGTGGTGTTAAGGGCGCCTGGGTGGTTTAGTTGGTTGGGCATCTGCCTTCAGCTCAGGTTGTGATCCCAGAGCCCTGGGATTGAGTCCTGCATTGGGCTCCCTGCTCAGTGGGGAGTCTGCTTCTTCCTCTGCCCCTCCCCCCAGCTCGTTCTCTCTGTCTCTTTCAAAAATAAATAAAATCTTTTAAAAAAATTAATAAAAATTGTAGTGTTTTGAATGTTCACATTTTTAACAATTGACGACTATAACACAAAAAAATTACAACACAGAACAGTTGTGCTAGTCAGAAGATAATTTAAAGGTTTAATTTTGGGGGGCACCTGTGTGGCTCAGTTGGTTAAGCAACTGCCTACAGCTCAGGTCATGATCCCGGAGTCCTGGGATGGAGCCCCGCATTGGGCTCCCTGCTCTGTGGGGAGCCTGCTTCTCCCTCTCCCTCTGCCACTCCCCCTGCTTGTGCTCTCCTGCTCTCTCTCTGTCAAATAAATAAAATCTTTTATAAAGAAAGAAAGATTGATTTAATTTTTTAAATCTATAGTACACTAAAGGTGATACACTTTAGACAGGGATCTCAATTTTAAATTTGGATGAGGGTGTCTTCTTTCAATCCCATCAGCATATTTTTGTGTAATCTCCTTTGGAGTTAAAGTCAAAAGCCTAAATTCAAGGCCCTTTATAATGTCAGGACTGGGCCAGATAGCCTTCCAGCTCTGTGCCTGCCCCTCTTCCTCTTCCTCTCCCTTACCATAAGCCAAGAATATTTAATTAATAAGTGAGAAACTACATTATTATTTAGTAACACATAATGAATTAAAGATGATGCTCATCAGGTCTCATCCATTTCTAATTGTGTAAAGAAAAACTTTGAATAATCCTAGCTTGGTGAAGTATAACAAAGACCAGTTTTCCCCCCAAATGCTGAAGCCTAGGCTTTTCTTAGCCAATTTTTACAGGTATTGGTTTGATAAGTCTTGTTTAGATCACAACCTCCTTACAAAGGAACTCTATTTATCCTGAGCTGTTACTAAAAACAGTAATTAATCTTACTAGGCAGTTTCCATTTAAACTATTTAAGATTAAAACAGGAAAACAATTTTCCATTTATGATATGGGCTACACTAATATTTACACATACATATTATAGATGTGGACATATCCTGAACTCTGTGCTTATGAACACACACGTCATCACTGTTAGCCAACATATAATGCACACATACAAGGACACATAAGTAAATACCGTTCACTCAAATGATTGCCTCTGATTTGGAAACAACTGTCTCAATTTTAGTGCCACAGAAAAGATACTCAACCAACTGTGTGTAATTTGTAGCTGAAACTACCCTTTCGTATAGACAAGTTGGTTGTTCCATAATGTCAACAGAAACCAGGTATAGCTGGACTTAGATCATCAGCCACCTTGCCCTGGGGACTACTGGGTCAGTGGGTCACAGGACAGAGCTCCTCAAAACAGCAGCAGAGAAAGGTCTAGAGACCAGGGTCTTCCTAAGAGGCTGAGAAATCTCACTGTAACCTCATCTGCTCCAGGCCAGCTGCGGTGGAAAGTGGATAACTGAAGGTCAAGCAACCTGGGTCTGAAGTTGAGCTTCTCCTTTTTGTAAAGTAGAAAGAGCCAAGCGCAGATGTAATTTCAGCAGAGATCACAAAAGAGGCCAGAGAACCGAGCATTTAGAGAATAAAAGGAATTGACAAATATATTCCCCTATTAAACACACAGAAAAATCATTTTGAATGTCAGTTTCTCCCTTAACGTATTTAAAAGCTTATTAAACAAGTAATAACTATTTATTAATGTGATTTTTAAAGTAATTTTAAAGTAACACATTTTTAAAGTAATTTTTTTCTTCCTCACAAAACAAAGAATGCCACTCCCCACAAAAATACACTGTATTGAATGAATGATTGTAAATTTCCCAGCACATAGAATAGATCAGAAAGGCCAAGTAGCCTTATGTGTTGCTTTTCTGAAAAAGAAAACTGAGTTGTCTTTTTAAGAAATACAATTGGTAAATTGAAAACAATGAAAAGGAAAATGTAGCCAATAGAAAAAAAAATCCTAAAGATTGAAACTTTTGTTCTTCTTGAATAATTTAAGAGCTAGTTTCTCTAGGTGGATGTTACCACCAAGTATGACAGTAATGCTGAATAATGCAAACATAGTTATAATTATTTGGAATGTTAACTGTTTACTAAGATGGCTGCAAAGTTGTGTGTTTGTTGTCTGCTTCTGCAACTGGACATCTAGATGACAGTTTTCAAAGGCTCTGTGGACCAATGCTCCCATGCAAAGTCAGGGACTTTAATTGGAAGAAACTTCAAGATCTTTTCTTATTCTAAAACTAGGAGTCCATTGTTCATAAAAGTTAGAAAGTTTCATCACAGTATTTGTTAGGTCTTTTGCCTCCAAAATTTCTTTCATTTCTTTTTAACAACAAAAAGATGAAAAGGAATATGTTCCGGAGGGAGTTTGTGATTGTTTGCTCAGACAAAATCGGTCATCAGTCAAGGTCAAACAGTGACTGTGTGGCAGAGAACAGATTGGCAATTATTCGGTTTTAAATTCTGGACTTGAAATTAAAATAAGACAAAGTTCCTTTTGGTATCTCAAAGATCCCCACTGGTGTGAAACGTTTGCAGTTGCAAAGAGGGGTCTTTAGCTGTGCCAGGTGGGCTCTCTGGGGAGCAGGTGCAGAGACAGGGAAGGAGTGGGAAGGGAGTAAAAGCTGTGAAGACAAAGGGGAGGCAAACCCGCTTGGGCAGCGGCGGGGATGGGGCGGGGCGGGGGGAAGCCCTCTGACCCAGGCCCTCTTGACAAAGGCTTGGCCGGAATCAGGGACGCTCAAAGCACAGCTTGCACGATAAAGGAGACTTCTATCTGGCAGAAATGTTTAGGCCTTGTCCATGGCCTGCCTCAGTCATTGCTGGGGGCTACCCTGAAAAGAGCGGGACTCCTCCCCAGCTCCTGGAAGGAAAAAAAAAAAAGCTGGAGCAGCTCCTGACGGAGGTATGAGCCGGAGGCTGTCCGCCAACCACGCACCCTGCGGCTCCTGGCTGCGAACTGGGGAGGGAGTGTCAGAGATGCTCCCAGGCCTCGGTGCCCTGTGCCAGCTGAGCCTCCCCTTCCCTCTCAAACCCCCTCAAACCTCACCCATTTCCTGACCCGCTCTCCTGCCTCACTCTAGGAGAAGTCCAGGTTCTTCTCACTTTGTTACGCAGAGCAGTTAACAGGATAAAAATAACCTTTCTTAGTGAGAGGAGTCTTGTCTTTTCTATTCAGAGGCCTCTCACCTGGTCTTTTCCCTGGCTGTACACATGAAACATAAAGCCGTACTCCCTTAATATGAGAAATTGATCGTGGCAAATTCTCGCTCTAAGTCACATTTTCCCCTTCTCATTACAAAAAGAAACAACCAGGGATGGCAAGAGCAGAGAGTAACGTTTGGGAACCAAGGCTGTGAGGTTTACTGCCCTGGGCACACGCCCTGCCCTTCCTTCACCTAAGTTCACCTTTGGGTAAGAGACCGGTTTAGTGAAGGGGTGGTAGAAGCTGAAGAGTTATTTTCCTAAATAGTCACAACGAAATCCCTAGAACAGCATTCCAAGGAATCGGACTACGTGCCTTGCCTCTACTTGCCATTTGATAAATGTTGATTGTGCCATTTAATTAATAGTTAATTCTGTAGAGAGCAGGAATTTTACTCCATAAATTCAAAAGCACAAGAAATATCATATTCTTGATTTGTTTAGAACCCAATGGGCACCCCTAGGTCTCTCCTATATTGAAATTCTGGGGTCTTATTGATATGTATCATTTTGAGGGCTGACTCTTTTGTAGGACAGATTCCTAAACATGGGATTTTTGGGTCAGAAGGTCAATGTATTTCAAATCTGAACATACAGTTTCACATACTGTCCCACCCCCAAAAGTTTCAAACTGTCTGATTATCCACACCCTCACCAGCCTGGAAGTTATCAATCTTTTCAACTTTTGTCAAGCAGATGGGCAAAAATTTAATTTTGTTATTATTTTAATTTGCATTTCCCTGGCTACTGGCAAGATTGAGCAACTTTTAATGTTTATATGGCACCTGCACTTTCTTTGATCCACGGGGTCATTTGTCTTCTCACTGATCTATGAAAGCCTTATGTAAGTAAGGGCTCTTAACTCTTTTTTGTGTGTGTATGCTGCAAATATTTTCTTCTAATTTACTACTTGTCCTTTGACTGCCTATGGGCTAGCAAAGACAAAGCCTCCTGCCCCTCAGCTCATAATCCAATAGGGGCGTCAGATGAAAGATAATAATAAGACAACTTGATAAAATTATCTACAGATAATACGTCATAATAAATGCCACAGGGGCCAATTCTAATATCTGCAGCAGGCAAAATTTGTTTTCATATTAAAAATGCTTTTTAAAAATATTTAGTTAGTTTTTAAAGATTTTATTTATTTATTTTAGAGAGAGAGCATGCACACGAGTCGGGGAAGGAGCAGAGGGAGAGGGACAAGCAGCCTCCGCACTGAGTGCAGAGCCCCACATGGGGCTCAGTCCCATGACCCTGAGATCAGGACCTGAGCCAAAACCAAGAGTCGGATGCGTAACTGCCTGCACCACCCAGGTGCCCTTAAAAATGCTTTTTAATGTGTAATAAACACAGTGTAACTCCCCTGAAGGCCACTGGCATACTTTTATCATGGAGTCAGGCGTAAAGACCACTACTTTTAGATTTTGTCATAACTTGGCCACTTTTAACCTCATTCAACTTCTACCACTTCTCACACGTCCTCCCTCAGCCTACCACTCCCAAATTCCATTCTTCCTCAGAGTGTTTCTATTCAGTCTTCTATTTTCAAAGTAATGGTATTTGTTAGTTTGTGATATAGATTCTGGATAGATCTCCGGTGAGTCTTAGACTCCAAATATGTACATTAAAGAAACTGGAGAAGTCTTAACTTCTTCAAAGTCTTTTTTTTTTTTTTTAAGATTTATTTATTTATTTTAGAGAGAGAGAGAAAGTGCAGGGGGAGGGGCAGAGAGAGAGAGAGTCTTAAGCTGACTCCACACTGAGTGCAGACCCTGAAATCATGACCTGAACCAAAACCAAGAGTAGGACGCCTAACCGACTACACCACCCAGGCACCCCAGTTTCTTCAAATTCTTGACAATGCAAACAGAAGTTTCAGACTTTAATATTTTAAAACTGGAGAATCTATTTTCCTATTTAGTATTCACTCATTTACCAAATATTTGATTGCATACCTTCGATATACTTAGGCACTGTTTTAAATAACATTATATCCACATGTTCATGGAACTTACATCCTAGTTGGGAGAGAGAGAGACATTAAAGGTTATAATATGTCAGACAGTGATATATACTATAAAGGAAAATAAGGCAAGATAAGAAGGGTATTATGGGTCGAACTGTGCCCCCTCCAAAACTGAAGTCCCAGTACTTGTGAATGTGTGACCTCCCTCATTTGGAAATAGGATCTTTGCAGATGATCAAGTCATGATGAAGCCATTAGAGTGGGCCCTAATCCAATGACTAGTGTCCTAATAAAAAGGGGAAATTTGACACAGAGACATGCACACAGGAAGAACACCATGTGAAGATGAAGGCAGAGATCTATCTGGCTGATGCTTCTAGAAGCCAAGGAACATCAAAGTTTGCCAGCAAACCGCCAGAAGCTAAGAGTGAAACATGGAATAGATTTTCTCATGGCCTCAGAACAAACCAACTATGTCAACACCTTGACCTCAGACTTCTAGCTTTTAGGACTGTGAGACAATAAATTTCTGTTGTGCAAGTCTCCCAGATTGTAATATTTCGTTAGGACTGCCCTAGGAAACTAATAACAAAGAGGGAAAGTCAGATTTTAGATGGGGTGATGAGGGAAGTTTGCATATGAAAAGAGAACAGAATGTGGTCAAGAAGGTAACAGGGAGAAGACCAGGCAGAGGGAAGAGCAAGTACAAATACCTTCTGGTGGGAGCACATGAGTGGCAAGGGTAAGGATTGCCAAGGTCAGGGTTCCTGAAGCATAGCGAGCAAAGTGAAGGAAAGTGGGGGGAGATAAGGTCAGACCACAGAGGGACCAACTGGTCATGTGTGGATAGTTGCCTTCTTCCCTGGGTAAGATGAGAAGCCAATGGAGGGCAGAGAAATGACATCATTGTCAAAAGTAGCATATTTAGTTTTCTGTTGAGCAGAAAACAAGTTCCAAGTTCTTGATTTACGGTTTTGCTTATGCCTCTGTTTTAGACAGGACTCTTGGGGTTGTAAGTGGCAGAGATTCAGCTCAAACTCTCCCAAGCAAGGGAGGGAACTTATTAGCTCCCATAACCAAAAAGCCCATGAGTAATTTAGGCAGAGCTGGGGATCAACCCACATCATCAACAATCTGAATCCTTTTCTCCTTCTTTCCTTCTCCTTTCCTCTGTGTTGACTTTACTTGCAGGTAAGCTTTTATTATGTGGCAAAAGAACCACTTCGTGCTTAGTATTCATGCTTAGTATTGGATATCCCAGGAGACTTTTTCTCCCCTACCATTTACATAATCCCCCAAAGAATGCTGGTTGGCCCCCTTGGTCATGAGCCTAGTCCTACAATAATGAATGGTGGTTTCTAGAGATAATTCTTTGACTAACTGGCCTAGATCTCGTGTCTACTTCTGTGGCAAGGAAGCAGACCCACAGGCTGGACTATCTAGGTGGGAGAGGAACATTTACCAAAAGAAAACTGTTATGCCAAGGCCACAAAGCTGTACAGCTTCAGAACTCAGATTCATGTTAACATCTGCATGAATGGGACCCACTGCAGTGCACAATCCCTAAGAGACCATACATGGTGGTCTGTGGTTCTCTAACCTAGGAAGGGGGAAAAGAAGCTGTGCAGACAAAAACAGCAGGCATCCCTGAGTCCATCTAACAACAAAGCTAGTCATTTATAACTAGTCATTTATAACTCTAAGAAAGAACTTATTTTTTTTAAGACTATTTATGCAAAGTTGGCTGGACTTCTGGGTTCCTAGAACAAAAGATGACTCATAAAATGCAAATCTACAGCAGGTATATAAATACATTTATTTATCTAAAGAATGATATCCAGTAGTCCTAATTATGGCACACCCTTGAGCTTAAGGCAAGCAAATAATTCACCTTTGATAAAGGTAGTATAAATGGAGTTAAGATTCACAGATACATGGCTCTTCCTAAGAACTTTGTGCATTCATTTATTTCACAGCTATAGATTGGCCCCTAATATTGACAGGTACTATGTTAGGAATTACAAATATAGTGGGGGAACCAAACAAATCTGGTTCCTGTCCTCATGGGTGAGATGGACATTGGACAATGAACACACAAATAAATATATATTTATATTGTGATAAATATGTAGAAGGAAAAGAACTGGGTTCTATCAGAGAAAATTAACAGGAGGTTGGAGGTTAATTTAGATTGGGATCAGGGATTTATCTGAGGTTGTGCCATTTAGGCAGAATGCTGAGGGATTAATAGGAATTAGCCAGATGAAGAGTGGGAGAGGAAGGGAGAGTATTCCAGGCAGAGGGAATAGAACGTGCAAAGGCCTTAAAGAGTTTCAGATATCACCAGACATCCCTGCCCAGGCCCTGGGACGTTATCCCAGATGCTTATCATTTCTATTGTTCGTTGCTTTCTTTCTTTCTTTTTTTTTTTTTTTAAAGATTTTATTAATTTATTTGATAGAGAGACAGCCAGTGAGAGAGGGAACACAGGCAGGGGGAGTGGGAGAGGAAGAAGCAGGCTCCCAGCAAAGGAGCCTGATGTGGGGCCAGATCCCAGGACTCTGGGATCACGCCCTGAGCCGAAGGCAGACGCTTAACGACTGAGCCACCCAGGCGCTTTCCATGATATTTCAAATTAACTAAATAACACACATTCCCTTTCATCATTACATAATAGATGAAATGTTTAGATTTCCCCCCACTGACTATAATTTTTATGTATTAATGTATTAGTATACAAAGATGGTACAGTGACCAAAAACTGATAAAAAATGGAACTGATGAAAGGATGATTGTAATTATTTCATGCTGGCAATATACTTTCAAATGTTTTGTAGTCATTTACCACTTCTGTTTCCATAACTTCATGGTAGGAAAGAAGAGGCAAAATGACTTAGAAAGAGCTGAGGACACCAGCTATGGAGAGGAGGTTAGTATTTATAGGTAATTCTCTAAAGTTCTCTTCTGGCATCTACTAAGTGAAGAACAGAAGCATGGGTGCTAACTACTAGAGAGGATGCAAAACTTGGATGTCATAGTCCAGGCCCTTGAAAAATCAGGGTCCAAACAGAAAACAGATGGCACACTCAGAAGGGGCTAATTTGGGGTGTCTTAAATATGAAGGGACTGTTTTCAAAGGTGTGTGTATATGAGCTCTTACTACATAAGTCCACAGGTATGAGAAAAGACGGTTACTGGACCTAAGAGATCTATCTATCTATCTATCTATCTATCTATCTATCTATCATCTATCTATCTATCATCTATCTATCTACAGAGAGTCATAGAGTCATATAGAGTTGCCACTCTGTATCAGAGAGAAGCAATTCCCTTCAGTCAAGAGACACAGCCAGCTGGAGGCAACTCTATAGAAAGGGAACAAGGGGGGGTGCCCAGGTGGCTCAGTTGGCTAAGTGTCTGACTCTTGGTTTCGGCTCAGGTCATGATCTCAGGGTTGTGAGATCCAGCCCTGTGTCAAGCTCCGTGAGCAGTGAGGAGTCTACTTGAAGATTTTCTCTCTCTGCCCCTTCCCCCCACTCACATGCATGCTTTCTCTCAAATAATCTTAAAAAAAAAAAAAAAGAGAGAGAACAAAGGGATCAAGCAACCTGACCTCCTTCTCCTTCTTCCTTCTCTTTGACTTCTAACTGAACCCAAGTAGAAGGCAGAAATCATGAGCATCCACCAATGTGGAACATACAGGTCAACCTTCCAGGAAGAGAGTAGGATGGAGAAGAGGAAGAATAGATCAGACCTGAAGGATCAAAAGATATTTTGCCAGGGGCGCCTGGGTGGCACAGCGGTTAAGCGGCTGCCTTCGGCTCAGGGCGTGATCCCGGCGTTATGGGATCGAGCCCCACATCAGGCTCCTCTGCTATGAGCCTGCTTCTTCCTCTCCCACTCCCCCTGCTTGTGTTCCCTCTCTCACTGGCTGTCTCTATCTCTGTTGAATAAATAAATAAAATCTTTAAAAAAAAATTATAAAAAAAAAAGATATTTTGCCAGAATTTTTTACAGGTAGAAACCAATCCCCAGGTATTTAGCTAGCTAATGTTGCCTAGATGGATCTGGTTCTTCTTAACAATATTTCACAATTCATAGAGGCTGGATATATATTAAAATAGACCAAAGTGCTTATCTGCTGATTCCTAGGTTGCCCTGACAACTGGACAAGTAGTGTCAATTCCTGCTTTTCTAGTTTCAGAGTTATTTGCTGCTTTTTTTTTTTCCTACCCAGTCAACTCCTAAAAATGTACAGCCCAATAGACTTCTGCAATCACGTGTACTTGGAATAATTCCCTAATTAAGTGATGAGATACTTGAAGAAAGGCACTTTTGTCAGACTGCTATCACCCTATCACTCATCTTAGTTTTTCAAAATATTATAGGAATTTTTAAATATGAAAAACAGCACAGAGAGTAAGATAATGTGTACTCACATATCCGCCACTCTGATTTAGAAAATGTTAATATTTTGACATTTGTTTCCGAATTTTTAAACAAAATATCACAGATAGCGTGTAAGGCTTCTTGTTACTTGTCACTACCTCCTATTTATTCATTCATTAATGCCTTCATTCATTACTTTCATTTTAAAAAGATTTATTGAACAACTACTTAGTATGCTACAAAAGTCACAGGATAAAAACAAATAAGATTGAGACTTACTTCCTTTCCTCAAGGTGTTCCCAATCTAGCAACGATATCACCAAAATGTTTGATTGTCTGTTTTCAGAAGGTGGGTGTGAACATACAAAAATGGGGAGAAAAACTAAAGAAATGACAGCTTCTGCATTGAAAAATTGGCAATTTAAGATCGCAGTGGAAACCAAAGAGCGAGATGGATAAAACTCCAATTGCACTAACATAGTGACCACTTTGCCTCTTCTTGTTTCTGATAGAAGGGTACGGTAGATGCCCTTTTAGCAAATGAAAACCTGCCACTAAATAGGTATTTGACATCGGTCAATTTTTATGACAGCTTTTAGTGCTTAGTCCGTACTGAACATATAGACAGTATTAAGTGCTCAAACAAACAAACAAACAAAAAATAGATAGGTAGCTTTCAGGTCTAAAACCATGTAACTGTATACATTTTTTTAAACTGTAATTGAGGATTAGCACACTACATTGAAAAGTGTAATGCATTCAAATTCCTCTTATTCATAATTGACGGTAAGTTCTCTAAAATCAGGTAACTGTGAGACTTGCCTATTAGACGAGTAGTGGAAACTTTTCACAAGGGAAGCTATTCCTTTCACGGTTGAATTTCTTCACATTCTGCCATGCTGCTGGGTCTGGTTTGTCTGGGTCTGCAGTCGGGAAGACTGGAAGTCTATGTAGTATCTAAGTACAATTTAGGAGGTACCCCTTCTGGGCTCATACAGGCCTGCCAGCTTGTGCCTTTGTGGGAAAAAACAGGCTCCCTCTCCTCAGAGACAGCCCCAGAGCAGCCCACCCCAGCCCCACTTGCCCCCTTGGCCCAGCATGCTTGTGCACTGCACACACCGTACAACCAGGGGCCTTGTTTCCAGTGCCAGAAAACACGGCTTTCAGCACACTACACTGAACACCTCCCAGTGCTGGGCACTTGGCCAGGCACTGGAAATAAAAAGAGGAATAAGACGGAGTCTACCTTTGGTGTCTGGAAAGAGGGCCACATAAACAGATGACCACAATAAGACCTAGTAAAGGGATCAAAGAGAAATACAAACAGGATCACAAATGAAGGAACCCCTCGTTTTTCTCAGATGGGGCTGTGGTCAAGGAAAATTCAGAAAGGAAGAGGCTTCTGAATTGGGGTTCATAGAATGCGTAGAAGTTTATGAGGCGGGAAAAGGGCATCCGGGCTTTTGATGACAAGGATCAGCTTGGGAGTCTCTTCCTGCGGCCTCAGCCTCAGGAGAGCCTGGGCTGCAGCTTTACCATTTTGATCTAGGTTTTGGGTCCCACCATTTTTTGGGTTTGTCTATGTCTCTTTTTGTCTTTGAAGTGATCCAGACAAGCTCAGCAGCGGGGCTCGTCTAAACAGTGTAAAAAAACCAGTGCTGTCCCCCCACAGAGCTCTCTTGGGAGTCTACAGAGGCAGGAGGTGGCTGGTCAAAGGCCAGGGAGTTGGGAACGTGGCCAAAAGGCCTCCTTGAAGATACAGCACACAAGGACATTCCAGGAAGAGGGAGCAGTATAATACCACAGTATTTTGGTTGCTAGATGGAAATATCCTTAGTGACAAACATATTTAATTTGGCTGCAGGTGTGACCTTTGATTATGCAATAGAATTGTGGATCAGCTAGAATGTAATTTTTGAAAGAGACCTAGACTGCTTATTTCCCTGGAAGGATCAGTCAGTTTTGCCCAGAAAAGCTATTCAAAGACCGTGGACTACATTTCTAACTCTAATGAACCTTTCCCTCTGTTGGCACGTTCTACCCGTTGCTAGAAGAATCAGGAGGAAGCATGTGCCCAGAATAGTTCCACAGAAGCCACTGTCACTCTCAGAAAAACAGCTAGGTGTGTGTCCTTCCGGCAGGGAGTTAGAGAGCACTTCTCTGGGTCATTAAGGGAGAGTGGTCAGAGGCATCGGACTGACTGTAGAGGGTAGGGGACCAGCGGCAATGACCTTTATTTCTGCCCCTACCATAGGGACTCTGATGTTGCTGTGATGTACTTTAATGACGGTGTCCTCTGAACCTGTTTGTGGAGTTCAAGGAGGACTAGAAGCTTCACCACACACAGTTCAGCACAATAAGGACAACAACAAACCTGCTGACTGTGTTTTTACAGATTAGTTCCAAACTAGCTATTCCAGGCCACACACTCACAAACTAGTTCTCCTTTGATGACCCCTATGTTGAAATAAAAGGAGGTGGTGAGTTATGCAGCCCCCGCCCTCAGGAACCGCCTGAGGGCCCTCATTGCAACAATCTGATAACAGCGGAAAGCACTGAGGAGTACCTCCCCGCCCATGTTTGTGATCCTCCACTGCCCAAAACACTCCTTTCCAGGCTCCCACTGACTAGGCAATGGAAAACCTTGGCCCATAATAGTACCCAGGTAGGAGTCATCAACGAGAACACAAGACAAACTCAAGAACACTTTGTAAACACAAAAGAACATTCCTATAAAGTAGGCAGGCCCATTAAAACATGGCAGGTAAAAAAGAATAATAATAAAAGATAAATAAAATAAAATAAAATAAAATAAAATAAAATAAAATAAAATAAAATAGACCAAGGGCAGCCACAGAGAGTTGAGGGATATGTCAGCTTGTATTTAAGGACCTTGCAAAAGGGGATCACATGTCAATGAATAGCACTGGGAAAGTACCATGCACCAAAATGTCCTCAATCACCCTATAAAGACTTCATATTCTTCAGCTCAGGAATGAAAAAGATACCCCATTCCATCAGGTGCATATGCCAAAAATCCAGGAACCATCATTTATTTCTCTCTTTTCTCCACTGCTTTCCTCCCATCAGTCTGTCAGCAAGCCGACTCCAAATTATATATTGATCTGTCCACTTCTTTTTATGTCCACTACCACCATCCCAGTCCAAGACACAATAATCTCTTTGCCCAGACAACCTCAATATCCCACCTACTGGTTTCTCTATACTCACTTTGGCTCCCCACCATCTCTGATTTCAGTATGGGAAGGTCTTTCTAAGCATAAACTGATGGAAGAAATTAACATAGGAAGAGTTACATATTTGACAACAAAGAAAGCTTAAAATTTTGAATGTCAAAAAAAATCACCAAACATATCCCTTAGCAGAAGTGAGAGGGTTGGGGCAAAGAGAAATTTCACTTTCTACTATACATGTTTCTGTATTATTTAATTTATTCAGTGCATAGATATGTCTTTCAAAATAAAGAAAATCACATACAACAAAACATGCTACAAGCAACTAAAAATAAATAACAAACTGGAAAAATATTTGACACAAATATGATAAGACTTAATAGATTCGATGGTCTTAATATATAAAAATTTATACAAATCAAAAAGAAAAACATTAAGACTATCAGCATTAAAATGGATAAGGAAAGGGGTACCTGCGTGGCTTAGTGGGTTGAGCAACTGACTCTGGGTTTCAGCTCAGGTCATGATCTCACGGGTTGTGGGATAGGGCACTCAGTGGAGAATCTGCTTGAAGATTCTCTCCCCGCTTGTGCACATATGTGCATGTGCATGTGTGCTCTCTCTCTCAAGTGAATAAATAAAGCTTTACAAAAATGGGTAAGAAAAAAATTATACTTTGAAATAAACCGCCAGGTTTTTAACAAAAAAAATGAGGAAGGATATTGACAATAAATCACTGAAAATCCAATACAAATATGTAGTAAAGAGAAAATGTCCTAGCTCACTAATAATCAAATAAAAGAAAATGAAAAGTGAGATAACACTTTTACATTTTAGGGTACCAAGACTTTTTAAAAATTTAATGGGGGCGCCTGGGTGGTGCAGTCGTTAAGCTTCTGCCTTGGGCTCAGAGCGTGATCCCGGCGTTTCGGGATCGAGCCCCACCTCAGGCTCCTCAACTAGAAGTCTGCTTCTTCCTCTCTCACTCCCCCTACTTGTGTTCTTTCTCGCTGGCTGTCTGTCTCTGTCAAATAAATAAATAAATAATCTAAAAAAATTAATAAATCTATCACTTTCATCCACATTTTGTGGGAGTACCTAATGCCTTTGGTAAGAATTTTGGCAATGTCAGATATCTCAAAAGTTCACAGCCTTTTCTTTTTTTTTTTTTAAGATTTTATTTATTTAAGAGAGAGAGAGAGTGAGAGAAAGAGAGAGAGAAAGAGAGCATGCGGGACCACGTGCGTGCAAGAGCATGGGAGGAGGGGCAGAGGGACAGGGAGAAGCAGACTCCAGACTGAGCAGGGAGCCGGACATGGGGCCAGATCCCAGGGCCCTGAGATCATGACCTGAACCAAAGGAAAATGCTTAACCAACTGAGCCACCCAGGTGCCCCAAAAGTTCACAGCCTTTGAGTAGTGATTTTATTTCTAGGAATTTATCACGAGGTAATAAAATCACAGATATGGACAAAGATTAAACTACAGTGGTTCATCTAAGAATTATTTATAAAATAAAAAATTGGGGAAAACATAAGGATCAAATAACGAGAACACAGTTAAATCAATGGTGTTACATCTAACAGTAAGGTAAGTTATAATAGTGCCATTAAAAATGTTTATGGGGGCACCTGGGTGGCTCAGTTGGTTAAGCATCTGCCTTCAGCTCAGGTCATGATCTAAGAGTCCTGGGATTGAGCCCCCTGTTGGGCTCTCTGCGCAGCAGGGAGTCTGCTTCTCTCTCTCTCTCTCTCTCTCCCTCCCTCTCAAATAAATAAATAAATAAATAAAATATTTTAAAAAATGTTTATGAAGGCTCAATATAATAAAAATACATATTTTCCATAATTTAGCTATAAATTTAACATAATTCCAATAAAAATACCTTCAGAATTTTTTCAATAGAAAAACTGATTCTAAAAGTCAAATGGAAAAATAAACAAGACTGGCCAGGAAAACACTGGTAAGGGAAAAGAGCAATGAGAAAGGACCAATATTACCAGACATATATGACAACATATTTTATGCAATAGTTAAGAGAGTACAGTATTAGAATATTAATAGACAAATGGAACAGTATAGACACCAAAAAAAATACATTAGTTCATTCCTTGGAAAAGTAAGCATCTTAAGTCAAAGGGGAAAAGGTGGACCCATGAGTATATGATGTCAAGACAACTAGAAAGATACAAAGAAAACAGTTGGATCCATGCCTTTGCAATATTTATACCTTCCAAAAAACAAACAAACAAAAAACCCAAGAAAGACAAATATAAAAATTAGAAGTATAGAAGTACTAGAAGAAAACAAAGATTAAAAAATTTTTTTAATTGGGAAGGTCTTTATAATGATGATTCAAAATCCAGAAACCATAAAAGTAAATATTAAGTCTAACTACATAAAAATATATTTGAAAATTTCTACATGGGAAGATTCTACAAGAAAAGTCAAAGCCAAAACAAACTGAGAAAAAAGTTGTGATCTATGTCCCAGACATAGGACTAATCTCCCTCAGGTACACAGAGCTCGTATATATCAATATGGAAGGCCTGTAACATGTAGAAAAGTGGGCAAAGTTTATGAAAAAACAGTTTAGTTCCATACAAATTTTAGGATTGTTTGTTCCAGCTCTGTGAAAAACGCTGATGGTATTTTGATAGGGATTGCACTGAATGTGTAGATTGTTTTGGGTTGCATAGACATTTTAACAATATTTGTTCTTCCAATCCATGAGCATGGAATGTTTTTCCATTTCTTTGTGTCTTCCTCAATGTCTTTCATAAGTGTTCTATTGTTTTCAGAGTACAAAGAGTACCTCTTTGGTTAAGTTTATTCCTAGGTATCTTAATAGCCAATCTGTTGAAAAAGAAAACCAAAGCTGGAGGCATCACAATTCCAGATTTCAAGCTCTATTACAAAGCTATAATCATCAAGACAGTATGGTATGGCACAAAAACAGACACATAGATCTATGGTCCAGAATACAGAACCCAGAAACGGACCCTCAACTCCATAGTCAACTGACTGATCTTCAGCAAAGCAGGAAAGAATATCCAATGGAAACGACAGTCTCTTTAACAAATGGTGTTGGGAAAATTGGACAGCACATGCAGAAGAATGAAACGGGACCACTTTCTTACACCATACACAAAAATAAATTCAAAATTGATGAAAGACCTAAACATGAGACAGGAATCTATAAAATCCTGGAAGAGAACACAGGCAGCAACCTCTTTGACCATGGCTGCAGCAAATTCTTGCTCTACACGTCTTCAAAGGCAAGGGAAACAAAAGCAAAAATGAACTGCTGGGACTTCATCAAGATAAAAAGTTTGCACAGAAAAGGAAATAGTCAACAAAACTAAAAGGCAGCCTATGGAATGGAAGAAGATATTTGCAAATGACTTAACAGGTAAAGGGCTAATACCCAAAATCTATAAAGAACTTATCAAACTCAACACCCAAAAACAAAAAATCCAGTCATGAAATGGGCAGAAGACATGAACAGATATTTCTCCAAATAAGACATCCAAATGGCCAACAGATACATGGAAAAATTCTCAACATCACTGAGCATCAGGGAAATACAAATCAAGACCACAATGAGATACAACCTCACACCAGTCAGAATGGCAAAAATTAACCACTCAGGAAACAACAGATGTTGGTGAGGATGCAGAGAAAGGGGAACCCTCTTACACTGTTGGTGGGAATGCAAGCTGGTGCAGACACTGGAAAACAGTATGGAGGTTCCTCAAAATGTGAAAAATAGAATTACCCTACAACCCAGTAATTGCACTACTAGGTATTTATCCAAAGGATACAAATACAGTGATTTGAAGGGGTTCATGCATTGCCCCAATGCTTATAGCAGCAGTGTCCACAATAGCCAAAATATGGAAGGAGCCCAGATGTCCGTCGACAGATGAATGGGTAAAGAAGATGTGGTGTACATATACAACAGAATATTACTCAGCCATCTAAAAAAAAAAAAAAAAGAAAGAAAGAAATCTTGCCATTTGTAATGATGTGGATGGAACTAGAGGGTATTATGCTAAGCAAAATAAGTCAGAAACAAAACAGATGGACACGGGGGAAGGGAAGGAAAAATAAAATAAGATAAAAACAGAGAGGGAGGCAAACCGTAAGAGACTTAACTATAGGAAACAAACTGAGGTTGCTTGGGGGGTGGCTGAGAGATGGGATAACTGGGTGATGGGCATTAAGGAGGGCACATGATGTAATGAGCACTGGTATTATATGGAACTGATGAATCACTAAATTCTACTCTGAAACTAAAAAAAAAAGAAAAGCATATGGAAGAATTCTGTACCAGATGTCCTTTTCAAGACTCTTTAAGATTTCATGCCACTTCAAAGAAGTTGAAATTTGGAACTGTGGATTACACATTATAGATGTGATTTATGCAAAAAAGAGATAGCAAGGATCCCCTGTGAGGGCACCAGGCTCAAAGAAAAGGCTTTGGCCCTATGTTAAAATATTGGCAAATAGGGGTGCCTGGCTGGCTCAGTTGGTAGAGTGTGGGACTCTCAATATTGGGGTTGAGTTCAAGCCCCATGTTGGGCATAGAGTTTACTTAAAAAAAATATATATATGTGTATATATATATATATTCTTTTTTAAATATTGACAAATAAATGACACAGTGTTTTAAGTTAAAATGTTTAAAGTATAAATAATGACATTTTATAGGAAAGGATATAAGAATAATTCTAAAACTATGAAAAGATTCTCATCTTCACTTTTTTTTGGAGAGAGAGAGAGGGAGAGAGGAGAGGGGCAAAGAGTGATAGAGAATTTTTTAAAAAGATTTATTTATTTGAGAGAGAGAGAGGGAGGGAGAGTAAGTGGAAGGGGGGCTGGAGAGGGAGAGAGAATCCTCAAGCAAACTCCTTGCTGAGCCTGGAGCCCAATGCTGGGGGTGGGAAGGGCGTGATCCCAGGACCCTGAAGTCATGACTTGAGCCAAAATCAAGAGTCAGATGCTTAATTGACTAAGCCACCCAGGTGCCCCTCATCTTCACTCTTAATAAGAGAAATACAAATTACAACTAAACTGAAATACTACTTTTTTACTTCTCCAATTGGTAAAAATGTCCAAATTTTTGGCAAGGCTGCAGAGAACTGTGTTCTCTCACAGCTAGTAGGAGTCCAAAATGCCATAAGTTTAATAAAGGGAACTTAGCAGCATCTATCAAAAACATAATTTTGACCCAGAAATTCTACTTCCGGGAATTTATTTATGCATTTGCATGCAAAAATAATGTACAAAGCTAACAATTTAAGCACTGGTTGTCATAGGAAATGAATAGAGAAAAACAAGTGTCTACCACTAGAAGACTAGTTAAATTAACCAGTATGTATCTATTAAAAAATGGTAAAACTCACTATGAACTTCTATGGAAATATCGATAAGAGAAATTATGATAATGTGAACAATATACTATCTTTTATGTAAAAAGGAGGGGGAGAGAATAAAATCTATATTCATATCTGCATATATATGCATAAATAAAGGGTACTGTATTAGTTATTTATGGCCATATAACGAATCACCCTAAACCTTAATGGATTAAAACAACCAATATTTAATACCTCATATGGCTTTTGAAGGGCCAGGGATCAGGAAGTAGCTTTGCTGGGTGGCTCTGGGTGGCTCCGGCACAGGGTCTCTCATGACGCTGCAGGGAAGTTGTCAGCTGGGGCTGCAGTCACCTGAAGGGGCTGGAACATCCACTTCTCAGCTCACTCGTGACTGCTGGCAGGAGGCTTCAGTTCTTTGCCATGCGGGCCTCTCCATAGGGCTGCTCACATGTGTGGCAGTTTTCTTCCCACAGAGCAAGTGACGGGTGGGGTGGGGGTGGGGATCCCAAGATGGCAAGTGCAGACCTTTTAGCTCCTCATCTCAGAAGTGGAATATCATTTTCCTTGTTAGAAGCAAATATGATAGAATTTGTGGACATGGTTTTTAAATTACCACAGACACATTCTAACTAACGATAGTGGTTACCTAGGGGTTATGGGGGACTGAGGAGATGGGCAGGTATGGAATGGGTCGGAGAAAAACTTTCACTGGTATCTTCAGTTGTGGTAAAATATATATAACAAAATTTATCATCTTAACCGTTTTTAAGTGTACAGCTCTGCATCATTAAGTCCATTCACATTGTTGGGCAACCATCACCACCATCCAGCCCCAGAATTATCGCCATTTTGTAAAACTCAAACCCTGTTCCAATTGGACAATGACTGCCCCCTCCTTCCCTACAGCTCTGGCAACCACCATTCTTTATCTCTGTGAATTTGACTCCTCTGGGTACCTTATATAAGAGGAATCATATAGTGTGTGTCCTTTCGTGACTGACTGACTTTTGCTCAGCATCATGTCCTCAAGTTTCATTCACAGTATAGCATGTGTCAGAATTTCCTTCCTTTTTAAGGCTGAATAATATTCCACTGCATGTATAGACCACATTTTTTATCCATTCATCAATCAGTGAACATGTGGTTTGCTTCTACCCCTTGGCTATCATGAATGATGCTGCTATGAACATCTGTGTACAAATATCTCTTTGAGTCCTCACTTGTGTATTTTTATGTTTAAAATTTTTTATACCATGGAAATTGTATTAATAACCAGTTGCTACATAAGAACAATGACTTATTATTGCTCCTCATTCTGTGGGCTGGCTGGGTGGTTCTTCTGCTTGTTTACCTGGCCTCAGTCACGTGGTAGCATTGAGCTGGGAGATGTGGTGGGCCTGAAGGCCCAAGTTGGCCTTGTTCATGTGGCTGTCAGTTGGTCTTGGCTCTTGTTTTCCTCCCTGTGACTTCTAATCCTCTAGTGGGTTAGACCAACTTCCTTACAGGGAGGACTCAGAGAAGTGTTCAAGATAGGAAAAGCAGGGATGCCTGGGTGGCACAGTCGTTAAGCCTCTGCCTTTGGCTCAGGGTGTGATCCCAGCGTTCTGGGATCGAGCCCCACATCAGGCTCCTCCGCTAAGAGCCCGCTACCCTTGCTTGTGTTCCCTCTCTCGCTGGCTGTTTCTCTCTGTCAAATAAATAAATAAAATCTTAAAAAAAAAAAAAAGACAGGAAAAGCAGAAGCTACAAGGTTTCTGAGGCGTACGCTCTGGGACTTGCACAATGTCACTTCTGTTATCTTCTATTGGTCAAAGCAAATGTCAAAGACAGCTCAGATTTCAGACAGAGAAAGACAAACGCCACATGATTTCACTTACATGGAAATCAAAAGAACAAAACAAACAAGCAAACAACAACAAAAAACCAAACAGACTTTTAAATACAGAGAACAAACTGGTGGTTACCAGAGGAGAGGTCGATGGGGGGGGGGATGGGTGAAACAGATAAAGGGGATTAAGAGGTACAAACTTCCAGGTATAAAATAGAGAGAATAGAGATGAAAAGTACAGCATAGGAAATAAAATCAATAATATTGTAATTGTGTAGTATGGTGACAGATGGTGACCACACATACCATGGTGAGAGCCAAGTAATGTATAGAATTGTTGAATTATGTTGTTATACAACTGAAACTAACGTAACACTGACTGTTAATTGTGCTTCAAAAAACCCCAGCTCCACTTCAAGGGGTGGGGAACACTCTACCTCTTGATGAGAGTAGGTGCCAAGATATCTGTGGCCGTATTCAGGGGCACCTGGGTGGCGAAGTCGGTTAAGTGTCCTGCTCTTGGTTTTTTTTTTTTTNAAAGATTTATTTATTTATTTATTTGACAGAGATAGAGACAGCCAGCGAGAGAGGGAACACAAGCAGGGGGAGTGGGAGAGGAAGAAGCAGGCTCATAGCTGAAGAGCCTGATGTGGGGCTCGATCCCATAACGCCGGGATCACGCCCTGAGCCGAAGGCGGACGCTTAACCGCTGTGCCACCCAGGCGCCCCGTCCTGCTCTTGGTTTTGACTCAGGTCATGATCTTGGGGTCCTGGGATTGAGCCCCAAGTTGGGCTCTGCACTCAGTGTGGAGTCTGCCTGAGATTCTCTACCTCTCTCTCCCTCTGCCCCTCCTGCTCGTGCTCTATCTAAATAAATAAATAAATAAAATGTTAAAAAAAATATATGGGGCCATTATTTAACCCACCACAAGAACATATTACTTATTCCAAAACATTAAATAAAAATGTCTATAAGTAAATCTTAATGATACGGGAAAATTCATGTTATATTTTAATAAGCAGAAAGCAAAACTGTATACAAATGATGATTTATACCTCTACCACCATTGTCGCCTGGCTTCCCTGCTGCCTCCCTGACTACTCTGTGTTTAGTCCTTTTCTCTGTCTCCACGAGAGGGAATGGCTCAAGCCAAAATGCTTAAATAGTAAGGACTATGGATTATTTCACATAACAGAGAGTTGGGAGGAAGGCAGCTCCAGCGGTTGGAAATGCATCTGCTTGCTCATGTCAGCAGGCCCCAGAGCCAGGTCAGCCGTTCAGCCAGATGCTCACGCTAGTCTCCCTCACGGCGGCACCACCGCCGTGTCAGTTTACAGGCGCCGCATTCAGAACTGACAGCCTCCAGAAGGAGAAGAGTATGTGTCTTCCTGGTGTCTTTCTGCCCCCTCATCTCTTCACTTTGAAAAATTTTAAACATACAGAAAAGTTGAGAATAGTAACCACGACCCATATACCCTCCACCTAGATTCAACAACTGATAACATTTTGCCACATGCTACAATTGCTTAATCTCTCTTCTTCACTTTTTCCTGGACCATTTGAAAGTAATTTGCAGACATCAAGCAGTACCCCTACACAATTCAGCCTATATTTACTTTTTCATAAAGATTTTATTTATTATTTGAGAGAGAGAGTGAGGACAAGTGGGGGAGGGGGCAGAGGGAGAGGGACAAGAAGACTCTCCACTGAGAGCGATGCCCGACATCAGGCTTGATCAAAGGACCCCCGAGATCATGACCTGAGCTGAAGTCAGACGCTTAACCGACTGAGCCACCCAGGTGCCCCATCAGCCTATATTTCCTAAGAATACAATGTTTCGGGGTGCCTGGGTAGCTCAGTCAGTTAAGCGTCTGCCTTTGGCTCAGGTCATGATCCCAGGGTCTTAGCATTGAGCCCCGTGTTGGGCTCCCTGTTCCGCAGGGAGTCTGTTTCTCCCTCTCACTCTGCCTCTTCCCCTGCTCGTGCTCTTTCTCTCTCCCCCCACTCACTCTTTCTCTCAAATACATAAAATCTTTTTAAAAAGAATAAATATGTCTACTATAGATCCACAATAACAGCACACTTGAGAAAAATTAACAGTAATTCCCTAGTATCACTTAATATTCAGTTCAAGTTCAAATCTTCTCAGTAGTCCCTAAAATGTATTTTATAGCTTATCTTTTTTTATACCAGAATCCAATCAAGTTTCATACACTGCATTTGGTTTTATGTTTTTTGGTCCCCTTTCATTTAGAACATTCCCTCAATTTGATTCTCATTGCATTGTGTTTTTCTTTTGAAACATTCTGATATCTTTCCTCATGATGCCATTTATTTTGTTCCTCTTGTCTTTGTATTTCTTGTGAACTTCAAAATTAGATTTAGATGCTTAACTAGATTTATGTTAAAACTTTGGAAAGAATATTTCATAAGTGGTTTATTGTATCCTTATCAGTGAGGCNGTGGTTTATTGTATCCTTATCAGGAATTTCTCAGAAGCCCCATAATAGACTTTTTCATAAGTGCCATTGGCAAGAGCAGGGACACATGCACTGGCCTGGACCAATCACTGGTGATGGAAGTGGAAATACCATGCTTAGGTTCATTCAAAGGATGTACCTCTGTGGGCTCAGGATGGTGCCTGGCTCCCCGAAGGGAGTAAGGTGGATACACGTAGAAAAAGGGTTCTGCCAGGTGGAGGAAGCTAGGACACACCCTTTCCTTGAACCCTCCCATGCATCAGCAAGTTCTGCTGGTGCGACCTTCACCCACATGATATCTAACCACTTTTCTCCATCTCCACTACTCCACTTGTCCAAGTCACCAACAATGTTGGCCCGGGCTCCAGCCACAAGCTCCTAACCAGTGTCCCTGCTTCCAGTCTATTCTCCAGACAGACACCAGAGCTGTCTTTTAAAATCTAAATTGGATTATCCCAAACCCCTGCTTTAATCCTTCCACGGGTTTCCTTGTGCACTTAAGCTAAAATCCTCAAATCTCAACTTGACCTACAACACACCACATCCCTGGTTCCTGCTTACCTCTCCACTTTCCTTTGGCCCACCCTCCTGCACATTCAGTAAATGCCAGCTATGCAGGTTTTCGCTCTTTGAATGCACTACTGGAATCAGTAGTGACTGATTCAGGGTTTGTGCACACGCCGTTCCCTCTCGTGGAACACTACGCCCCCATCCCCACACACAGTCTTAGCCTGGTAGCAGAATGTACTAGTTGTTATGGGCTCGAATTGTGTTCCCCCCAAATTCATATCTTGAGGCCCTAACCTTCAGGACCTCAGAATATAACTATTATTTAGAGATAGCGTTTTCAAAGATGTAATTAAGGTAAAATGAGGTCATTAGGGTGGATCCTAATCCAATGACTGATGTCCTTATAAAAGATAATATTAGGCCGCAGACACAGAGGACAGAGCATGTAAAGACACAGGGAGAAGGGCGCCGTTTACCAGTCAAGAGAAGCCTCTGAAGAAATCAACCCTGCTGACACTTTGATCTTGGACATCGAACTTCTAGAAGTGCAAGAAAATAAATTTCTGTTGTTGAAGCCACCCAGTCCGTGGCACTTTATTATGGCTGCCCCGCCAGTTAATACAGTAGTGAAGCAGGCAGGTTCCAGAGCAGCCTTCCTGGACTCAAACTCTGCCAGTTACTAGCTGAGTAATTTGGGGCAACTTACTTAACCTTTTCATGCCTTGGTTTCCTTTTCTGTAAAATGGGGATGGTGACAACAGTACCGCCACAGTGACAACCATCCAGTTTGCCCCAGACTGAGGGGTCTCCCAGGATGCAGGACTTTCAGCGCTAAAACCTCAACAGTCACCCTAAGTGAGAGACTGAATTAATACTGGGAGCAAACTCGAAGAAGGCCTGGCACTTGGGAAGCACTCAATAAGTAACAGGTGTCGTCACTACTATTATTATTAATTACATTTCAGATCTCAGTTTAACTGTCACTTTCTCAGAGATATTTTCCTGACTTCATAATCTGCATTAGGACTCCCTGTTAAATCCTTTCATAGTGTAAGGTTCTTTTTTTGTTAGTGGTACCCCAATATCCGTTCTCCTCATATTCAATAATAATAGGACCCCTGATTTCTAACTGGGTACATGGCTGACTAGAATAAAAACGATTTCCCAGCTTCCCTTGTAGAAAACTAAATTCTGGGGCACCTGGGTGGCACAGCGGTTAAGCGTCTGCCTTCGGCTCAGGGCATGATCCCGGCGTTATGGGATCGAGCCCCACATCAGGCTCCTACACTATAAGCCTGCTTCTTCCTCTCCCACTCCCCCTGCTTGTGTTCCCTCTCTCGCTGGCTGTCTCTATCTCTGTCAAATAAATAAATAAAATCTTTAAAAAAAAAAAGAAAGAAAACTAAATTCTGACCAATGGGATATGGGCAGATGTGATATGTGGGAATTCTGGGGTGTTCCCTTAAAGCAGAAGGTTTTCTGTGTTTTTTTGTTTTTTTTTAAGATTTATTTATTTGAGAGACAGAGAGAGAGTGCACAGTGCAGAAGGGCAGAGGGAGAGGGAGAGAGAAACTCTAAGCAGACGCCACACTCAGTGTGAAGCCTCACACAGGGCTTGATCTCATGACCCTGAGATCATGACCTGAGCCAAGACCACAGGTCAGAAGCTCAACCAACTGTGCCACCTAGGCACCCCAAGCAGGAGGTTCTTAACCTAAAAAAGTTGTGGATAGAATTCTCGGAGCCTGTGAACTAGAATGGGGGAAAAAAATTACATCTGTAGTTTTGTGAACTGCTAACTGAAATTTAGCATTTGCTTCAATTATGAATACAGGCAACGAAGCACAAAAATATTGGCACTAACTGTGATCCTGTCACCGAACGAAATCACAGACATTTTCATATCACATATTCGTTTTGCATATATCTAATATATTGTTTATGTCCATCGCCACTATGAAATTTGAAATTAGACTCACTGCAAGTTTATCAGTTAATGCTTAAAGGAGCACATACTTGGTTATATGCCATGGCACAAAAATGACTTCATTCTTAAAGAGAAGGGCGTCTTGCCCCTATCCTTTCACTCATGCTACTGGCTGCCATATGGAACTACTAGAGAGCCATGTTAGACATACCAGAGAGGGCTACATTCCTCAGATGGTAGAATGACCAGACTGAAAGAGCCTAAGTCTCTGGGATCTCCGTACAATCTGAGACTGCATTCATCCAAACTGCTATGTGACAGAGGGATAAATGTTTACCTTGTTGATAGCACTGTTATTTTGTGTCTTTATTTGAGCAGCTGAATTTATATCCTTAATAACAGACTAGCAGTTATCACATTTTATGATTATATATTTATTTGTGGTGATTTTGGGGTAAATGTGTTTTTCTACTACTAAAGAATAAGCTCTTTGAGGACATGGAGCATGTCTATTTGCTCACTCTGGAATCCGGGCAACTAGTATCGTGTAGAAACAGAGTACACGTCCAATAAATGTTTTAGAATGAATGAAATATAGCATAATAAATGTTTATAACCATGTTTAGCTATTCAAATAATATTGTACAGGCAATATTTAAAAACAAGCAAAAAGCCTATGCATAGAAAAAAGGTTAGAGCTAATACCAAAATGTAAACAGTAACTGTTTGAACTATTGGTTTTAGCATGATTTTTCCCCTACATATATATCTCTATATCTATACTTTATATACTTTAATTATATATATATATTCTTTAATGATTTTATATATATATATATATACACATATATCATTGAAAGAAATCTGGAAACTATAGGCAAATGTGTGTGTGTGTATGTGTGTATAAAATGAAAAACATGTAACAAAACAAAATGGACTAAGAAGTCAGTTGATCCCTGAGGGCCTTGGAGAAGGAGGAGAAAGTATGTGGAGTAGTCTTATCCTGGGAGATTTAAACAGCTATGATCTGGTGTAGACCCTCTCAGACTGTTTAGAAGCTCAAGGTGTCATGTAAAAGCCAAAATGCCAGACTGACTCTTAACATAAGGAACAAACCTCACTTCTTGACAGAGGGCCCGGAAAAAATAAGAGGGGGAGCAATATTATGGAACAATAAGGCATAACTCTATAAAATATAGCAATCAGGGGTGCCTGGGTAGCTCAGTCGGTTAAGCGGCTGCCTTCGGCTCAGGTCATGATCCCAGGGTCCTGCGATCGAGCCCCACATAGAGCTCCTTCCTCAGCAGGGAGCCTGATTCTCCCTCTCCCTCTGCCTGCCGCTCCACCTGCTTGTGCTCTCTATGTCAAATAAATAAATAAATAAATAAATAATCTTAAAAAAATACTAACTCCTCTAGTACTTACAGCAAAAAATACTATTAAAAATAAAATAAAATATAACAACCAACCATAGGACAATCCTTATTGGGCTAAAGCTTGGAAAGAAATGTTATTATATTTCATCCATAATTACACAGATGGAACAGTTATAATCACCATAGACTCAGAAAGGATATAATGAGGAAATGCCATAGCTAAAGGCCACGTTAACGAATTGTTCTCTGTGGTCATTTATTTGTAAATGTTAGTCCTGGTGTTAAGCACTGAGCTTCTGCCTTGATTGTAACCTGGACTGAATAAAAGTTCATGCATATTTCAAATGTATTGGTTTTGATAACAAGTAATTAGACTAAGGAAATCTTTTATGTGCTCATAATTGTAAAAAAATTAATTTCAAGATTAGCAAATAATAGACATTCTTATAAATGTTAGTTGGTGGCAGTGTGTTATCCATAGCATAATTTTAAAAGTCCTTAATTTTTCCTCCATTGCCATTAATTGGAATTCTGCCTTAGGGTTTATATATCTATGGACTCATACTGTGCATTTCTTTCTTTTTTTTTAAAGATTTTATTTATTTATTTGACAAAGAGAGAGACAGCCAGTGAGAGAGGGAACACAAGCAGGGGAGTGGGAGAGGAAGAAGCAGACTCCCAGCAGAGGAGCCTGATGTGGGGCTCGATCCCAGAATGCCGGGATCACGCCCTGAGCCGAAGGCAGACGCTTAACGACTGAGCCACCCAGGCGCCCCTCATACTGCGCATTTCTTAGATTTGCATTAATTTGTGATTACTAGAAATGATTTTTTTCAATACAGACTGATTGACCTGGAGATAAGGAAACAAATGAAATATGTCCATCAGAAATATGTGAAACTAGGTACTGGAAGTAAAATGGAAGAGAAGTTAATAATACCTAATGGTAGTTGTTAAAGAATAATTTTTAACAAGATTGTATAACCACGACTCTCATACAGATATAAAATGAACACATGTCAAAAATTTCATTTAAAGGGCACCTGGCTGGCTCAGTCAGCAAAGCATGAGACTCTTCTTGATCTTGGGGTTGTGAGTTCAAGCCCCATGTTAGGGGGAAGAGATTACTTAAAAATCTTTTTTTAAAAGATTTATTTATTTATTTGAGAGCATGAGAGAGGGAGAGAGAGAGAGCACGAGTGGGAGGGGCAGGGGAGAGGAAGAGAGAATCTCAAGCAGATGCCATGCTCAGGGTGGAGCCTGACGCACAGCTCTATCTCACCACCCTGAGATCACGACCTGAGCCAAAACCAAGAGTTGGATGCTTAATCGACTGTGCCATCCAGGAGCCCCAAAAATAAAATTTAAAAAAAAATTTTTTTTCATTTAACTCATTAATTAATGTGGGAACCAGTAAGATGTTGCAACCAATTCAAAGAAGTAATTGAAGTACCAGACTATATACGCAGTTAGGAATACTTAAGTAAATCTGCTTAACAGACACAAAGCTGGCAAAACTGGTCAATATCCATAGAACAGTAATCAACAGAATCTCCTACAAACATAATTTGCATATTTCTGGACAAGAATTATTTGCATTGTTGTCAATATCCTGCAACTTGCGGAACTGTAAAATAGCTCAAAGATGATGAAAGGCACAAAGACCCCATCGAATCAAATAACCTGAACAATGTCTAGCATCCCATTGGGACACCCAGCAATCTTTTTGCTTCTTTTTTTTTTTTTTAAGATTTTATTTATTTATTCGACAGAGATAGAGACAGCCAGCGAGAGAGGGAACACAAGCAGGGGGAGTGGGAGAGGAAGAAGCAGGCTCATAGCGGAGGAGCCTGATGTGGGGCTCGATCCCATAACACCAGGATCATGCCCTGAGCCGAAGGCAGACGCTTAACCACTGTGCCACCCAGGCGCCCCTTTTTGCTTCTTTTATTTATTTAGAGAGAGGGAGAAAGAGTGCATGGGGGGCCAAGGGGCAGGAGAGGGAGAGAGAGACTCTGAAGCAGGCTCCACACTCAGCACAGAGCCCATGAAGGGCTCTATCTCACGAGATCATGTGAGCTGAGATCATGACCTGAGCTGAAATCAAGAGTTGGACACCTAATGGATTGAGCCACCCAAGCACCCCTTTTTGCTCCTTTTAAACAGTCTTTCTTAATATTTTCCCTACATAGTTGACTTGTGTTAAGTGCTGTTTATGGGCCAGACACTGCCTAGGTGCCTTTAATGTATTCTTATTTAATTCTCATTAGAACCTTATGAGGTAGGTTTTATTATTATTTCCATTTGGTAGGGGAGGAATCTGAGGCACAAGAAAAGGTAAATCTGTCACCCAAGGTCACGGAGATAGGAAGTGGAGCCAGGATCTGAGTCCAGGTTTCTCATCAGCTATGAAGCCATGGATGAGAGTATGTGAAGGGAAAAAAAAACTGATGGACCTGACCAACTATATTACATTATATAGAGAAGAGGGAAAAGGGAAGGATGACGCCAAAGTGTTTCCTCTGGTTGTGAGAGGGGGAATACTGTCCAGAGAAATAAAGAGACTGAGAAGGGCAGTTAGTTTGATTTGGTTTTCAGACAGATGGACTTTGAAGTAATGGCAAGATGTCTAGATGGAAAAGTCCTGCTGGGCAGGAGATCAGAATTGGAGATGTGGATGAGTGATTTTTCTTTTATGGATCAGGTTTAAATTATGGTATTGAAAACACTAGTTTGTGTCTGTCAGAGCTAAAGGACAAAAGGACAAAAGGCCAGCGGGAAAAGGGAACATTAGGTAGGAGGGACTGAGGTCCTGCATGGGCTGCAGAGAAGCGGTCTCAGGGAGTAAAACTAAAGCAGGGTGAATTGGCTAGCTTTCGTAGGTCCAGGCAACAGGGTACACACTCCTTTGGGTTTAAGGAGAGGGAGTCACAAATGCAAATAGCTACGGTTGAGTCTGAAAAGTAAACAGAGGCCATATCATTGAGGGGCTTTATCCAATGCACAGTAAAGATTGTCAAGCAAGCAAGGATCATGATCAGATGTACACATTAGAAAGAACCAGTTTAGCTACCGCATGAACAGTCCAGGCAAATCTGCAGGCAGGTGTCACTGGGATCCAGATGTAGGCAGGGATGGCCTGGACCAGGGCAGGTCTTGGCAACTAGACCCAGCTCTAACATTTGAAAGGCCACGGGTAAGAGTACCAAAGAAGGCTCACATACCATGTGATAAGTACTTAAAAGTTGTAAGTTAAGCTAGTAAACTATCAAATAACATATTCTCTAACCTCCTACCTCGATAAATATTTTCAGAAGGACCTGGAAGGAAGGAGGAGAGCCGGGGCGAGGTCCCACGGATTCAGGCGGTGTTTTTCTGGAACCCACAAGACAGAAGAGCGCGGCGGCCCACATGCAGAAGACCACAGCGACACCTGGCTCCCCTCCGAGCTGCGTCCGCGGGCAGCCTGCCCGCCACTGAGAGGTGGGCGGGTGAACCTGCGGGGGCGTGGCGGGGTCGGAGGGCACGCGGCGTCGGTGTCATGGCGGCCTGCGTGCTGGGCCGCGGCGGCCCGCTGCGGCTCGCTGTTGCCGGCATGGGCCGCCGCCGGTCGCCCCGGGGACTGTGGGTGCGCGCGCGGCGGCTCCCGGGGCTCGCGGGATCCCGGCGGAGCGTGGCCGCGGCCAGCGGATCGAGCGCCTGGAGCACCGACCGCTACTGCTTGGAGCTGCTGCGGTGAGCGAGCCCGGCCTGCCCTGGCAGGAGGTCGAAGAGCGGCCCGAGGGGACCGGGTGGGCGCGGCGGGACTCGGGGACGACGCAGGCGAGCCGACCACTGCCTTCCTGCGCTCGTGTTGGCGGGGAGTGAGGCCATGGGAACTTGCACGCGGGTCACAGAATGGTGGCAAAGCTCCGTCTGTCACCTAGACTGAAACTTTATTTTTACCTAGTTAAACGTACTGCCCCTACACCTTTTAAAAAATGAACAGACGACTAATTTTTAGCCGAGTTCGTATGTGTCAGGCACTATGCAAAGTACAAGTAATTTACTTAATCTTCGTTACAAATTGTGATACACAAATGTAGACCTACCATTTAGGGTTATGAGGATTAAAGCGTTTAGAACAATGGCACAAAGCAAGGGCACAGTGAGTACAACATAAGTCGTTATTATCATATTTAAATGGATGAGGATACGAAGGTTTTGAGAGATTAGGGAATTTACCTGAGATTCAGTAGAATAGTCTCATAAGTCAGGGCCTGATGACAATAACACCGGAAAGGCTTGGCACATGGCAGTCGCTGTTAATCACGTGTGGAATCGAGTTAGATGAATCAGGTCAACCAGGTGACCCAGTGGATTAGGCCTGACTGCAAAGACCAGTGGCTGAGGCCCTACTGCCCTTCTGCTGCCTTTGATTTGTAACAGTGGTGAAATGCTCAAAGTACCTGGTCTTACGAACTTCTGAGAAGTGCTAGAATAATTAAGCTACCTTGGATTTGATTGGGCGAATACATCCAATTTTTTTTGAATTTTATTTTAGCAAAATGTAGCATAACACAACAGAATTCCCATGCATTTCAGAATTTTGTTTTAATCACTTTTAAAAATAATGTTCCTGCCCCACTCTATTTGTTGATTACTTATAACTGAAACAAGATAACAGTAGTGGAAATCAGAGCAATAAGAATTTGTAAAAGCCAAAACTGCTAAAAGTTGTACTCATTTTTATATATTTTAAAGTTACCATTTTTTGATGATAAAAAGACACAAGTTACCAAAATGTATACCACCCATATCCACTGGTCCAGTGCAATTTTGACACTGGTAGTGTCCTAATTTCTCTATCCAGAGGTGAATAACCACTCTTCCTTTTTTTAAAGATTTTATTTATTTTATTTGAGAGAGAGAGTGAGTGAGAGAGAGAGCATGAGGGGGTAAGAAGCAGAGGGAGAAAGAGAAGCAGACTCCCCGCTGAGCTGGGAGCCTGATGGGGGGCTCCATCCCGGGACTCCGGAATCATGACCTGAGCGAAGGCAGGCGTTTAACCGACTGAGCCACCAAGGTACCCTCACTCTTCCTAATTTCTTATGTACTACTATGTATAAGTAATAGTATGATCACTATATTGCCTATATAATAATATATATATTACTACGTGTATATAGTGTATATGGTGTGTGTATATATATATATACATATACATATATATATATATATAGTGTGTGTGTGTGTATATTTATATAGTGATCATACTATTCTTCCAGTAATAGTCTGTGGGTGTCACATGACAGTTTTCTCAAATATATATTTACAAATGGGCAGATACTTAATCTGTCCATATAGGTATTTGAGTGGATGCTTTTGACTGTAATGATTTATTAAAACCCTGGATTTTGCAGACAGACATGATCTGAGTTTATTAGTCCTAGGTCCATCACTTGGGAAAGTTACTCATATTAAGATATTTCCTCATTTGTAAATTTCTACTCCTACTTTATAGCCTGGTTATGAGAGTTAAATGCAATGATGTATATAAAAATGTTGGCGTGTAACATGCACCACAGTAGTTCTTAAATAAAAACAAAAACTTGAAAGAAAGATTGCAATGTCTGTCTTCTGATTGTCCATTAATCTTTGCAGGTTTTGGCCTCTGAAATTATCTGGGCAGAGTTGTTTTGGACATGTATCTTCTGTAAGGCTTCCAAATATTGAAAAAGATACCAGGCCAGAAGTGCAGGTTAGCCAGCCAGAGCTCTGCTAGGAGTCTAGGTTCCTGGGAGTATCTCAAACCTAATTTACATAGGTTTCTTGGGGTATGGTTTTGAGGAACCCCCAGGCTGCCTCAGGCCTTGTGATTAGCACTATAAGGAGGTAAGGAGGTGCTAGTGGTGATGTGTGAAAGTGTACCTGTTCTGCATTCTCCCCCAGCCACACTGGGGAACCACTTTTTTGTACCTTGATGGCACAGGTCCATGGAACTAGAACTAGCACAGCGGTCCTAACAACAGATATGCTTATTTTTCACGTCTGCCTCTCCCTGCCAGACTGAAGTCTGTACCTATCTTCAGTGTCTAGCACAGTGCTGGTGCATAGTGGGCACTGGATAAATGTTACAATGAATGAATGAATGAAAGGTTCTTGGCCCTGTTGCTGTACAAAACCATCATAGTATGGAATGTCTCACTATCTGGAACAATTCTCCAATAACTGGACCTTGTTTGGCTACTTAAGATACCCTTGTCTACCAATAGTCGGTATTTATAACAATGATCCTAAGTGATGAAGAAATGGTTAAATATTCAGTATATCTTACTCAGTGTAAAGAAGTTGGTAATTTGTTTAGAAAAATTTCCAACCAAAATTTAATTTAATTTAATTTAAAAAATTAAAAATTTTTAAATTAAAAAAAAAAAAACTTTACAGGGAAACCCTTCTCTGTAGAATATCTTATTTCCCAAAGCTTGTTACCATACTAGTATGTCTTCATTTTTCATTTCCCTGTAAGAAACCTGAAGTACTTCACATATTGATTATTTTTAGGAGATATGAGACAGGTCATCAAGCCTCATTTTGCAAAGTAGGAAATAGCTGTGGCAGGTATCATTTCTGGTAGCCGCTTGAATGGAAGTTAAGATTGTAGTTTTGATTCCTACTCACTATTTTCTCACTGTTTCATAATAACATCCTAATGTTTTTAAGCAGTTTTGATGTTCAGAGACTTTTATACTAAAATTAAATTTTAAAATTTGTCTGTATTTATTATAGATATATATTTATATTATTAAATTTATTAAATATCTATATATTAAAATATATATATATGTATTTGAAAGTAGAAATTATAGAGCTGTTTTGCCCACACTGTGCATTTTGTAGCTGCAACCACTTACAGTGAAATTTTTTCATAGAGCTGTTTTCTGTTAGCAGAGTTACTTGTCATTATTGCTTCCTTTTGTTTATGTGGAAGTTGGAGGAAATTGTGAAGGGTGTGGCTAGAAGAGGTTTAAATTCTCTTGTTAGGCAGACAACAAAATGTAACCAGTTGAGGGGCGCCTGGGTGGCTCAGTCAGCTGAGCATCCAACTCTTGATTTTGGCTCAGGTGGTGTTCTCAGGGTGGTGAGATCAAGTCCCGAGTCAGGCTCTGCACTGAGCATGGAGCCTGCTTGGGATTCTCTCTCTCTCCCCTTGCCCCTCCCTCCTGCTCACATTCTTTCTCTCTCTCTCTCAAGAAAGAAAATTAAATTAAATTGAAAAAAAAGTGAACCAGTTGAAATGTCGGAGTAGTCTGAATTTCAGTACCTAAACTCCATGGAAGGATGTTGGACCCCCTTTATTTAGGTTACTGTTTTAAAGGAAATAATGTTGGGGCGCCTGGGTGGCACAGTGGTTAAGCGTCTGCCTTCGGCTCAGGGCGTGATCCTGGCGTTATGGGATCGAGCCCCACATCAGGCTCCTTTGCTATGAGCCTGCTTCTTCCTCTCCCACTCCCCCTGCTTGTGTTCCCTCTCTTGCTGGCTGTCTCTATCTCTGTCGAATAAATAAAAATAAAATCTTTTAAAAAATAAAATAAAATAAATAAAGGAAATAATGTTATAATAAAGTTCCAATATATTGTAGTGAAAGCCTTGTTGATAGGCAGTCATCCTGTGCTGTATATAATAAGGATTATATTGTTTTAAACTTTTTATTTTGAAGTAATTTCAAATTGATATAGAAATTATAGAAATAATACACAGAGCTCCAGTATACTCTTCATCCAAATTCCCTCATTGTTAGCATTCTGCGCCATTTGAGAATAAGATGTAGACATGATGCCCCATTACCTCCCCTTAATATGTTGGTGTGTATTTTTTAAAGATTGATTGATTTTAGAGCGCGCATGCACGCGCACTAGAGAGACCATGGGTGTGTGTGAGTGGGGGAGAGGGAGAGAGAGAGAATCTCAAGCAGACTTCCTGCCAAGTGTAGAGCCTGATGTCGGGCTTGATCCCACAACCCCAAGATCAAGACCTGAGCCAAAAGCAAGAGTTGGTCACTCAACTGATTGAGCCACAAGATGTCCCTTGGTTTGTATTTTTTAATACACACGGGGTCCTCTTCCATATAACTATAGTAAAACCATCAAAATCAGGATATTAAAATCAATCCAATATTACGATTGAATCCACAGACTCCATTCAAATTTTGCTGATTATTCGATTATGACTTTCATACATCCAGGATCATATGCTACATTTTTTTGTGAAATCTCTAGTCTTTTCCAGCCTTGAACAACTTCTCAGTCTTTCCTTATCTTTCATGAGTTTGACAGTTTTTGAAGAGAACAGGCCAGTTACTATGTAGAATTTTTCTCAGTTGGGTTTATTTAATGTTTCCTTGTGACTTATACATTTTTGGCAGGAATATTACAGAAGCAATGCTGTGTTTTTCTCAGTATGGTTTCAGGAAGCACATGATGTTGATTTTCCTATTTCTGTGGTGTGAACCTTTTCTTGCTTTGTTGAAAAGGTAGCTTTTGGGTTTCTCCCCTGTAAATTTGGTTAATAAGAATATTAATTAGTAACATGTATTTTGTGAAGAGATACTTCACAGGTATGTCAACATTCTGTTTCTATCAAACTTTCATCCATTTAACATTTTAAGATTTATTGATGATTTTTGACTGAATTGTCACTTTGATAGTTATCAAATAATTAAATAAAAAATTTTCAGCATGTCTTCTAGATTTATCAGTTGGCATTGTACTGTTGTCAGATTTTTCCTTCTCTTCCTATTCATCCATTCTTTTATATTGGTATGGGCTTACGGCATTCTGTTACAGTCTGTTAGTATCATTATTTTTTTTTTATGCTCAGATTGTCCCAGACTTAGTGAGAACTTCGTCAGGCCAGTTTCTTTGTCATTTTGACAAGTCCCTCTGAATATTTCATTACTTTCTGTCCAAGAAGATGTTTCTGGCTTATCTTGTATTTTCCCTGCCCCAGCCCTGGATTTAGTCCCTCCTCCAATGAGCCCTCGTTTCTTCCAGTGGAGAATGGTATTTAGAAACCAAGGATCGAGGTGTTAGGTGTGTTCACTGATACTGGGGGCTTGGGGGATATCATTGCTTCTAGGCTTTCTTAGCAGATGCTGCTAGGAAACTAAGTGTACACCCAGGTACACACACCCACACGCTCCATATTATTTTCTGTTTCTGTGTCTTATCTGTGTCTATCTATGCATTAAAAACTGTGAGTTCATACCAGTACTTGCTGGTATTACTTTCTTGATTTCTACCTTAGTAGGTTATTTGAATTCTTACTAAAATGAAAGTGATTCTGAAACAATAAAAATTGTAAGTACTATATAAGTCCAAATAAATTAATAGAGATTATTTCTTTTTAACTGGTCTGGGATTGGGGGCAGATACATTTTTTGTAATTTTAAAGAAATAAGTATAAAATATAAGAAATTTCAGGCCTATTTTGAATTGAAGTCTTTTTTTTTTCCAGTTAATTCTAGTCAGCATTTTTGTGTGTGTGCAGTTTAGAAAGTGAAAAGTGACTGTCTTTTTTTGCCTATTTGTTATAGGAAACGAGATTATGAAGGCTATTTATGCTCCCTACTGCTCCCTGCCGAATCCAGAAGCTCTGCTTTTGCACTGAGGGCCTTCAATGTGGAACTGGCTCAGGCTGGTATTAAAATACCTTAAAAAATTATTTGCAAAAATGGTGATATAATGTGCTTAATGCTGAACCATAAAGAAATACAGTTATAACTTACGTTAGATGTGCATAAGGTCTCTGCCGGTGATTTGTTTGTCCTGCTATTTAGGCTTACCAATTCAATTCCAGAGATAAACTAGCTAACAAACTTCATGTTTGTCATGATATCAGGGTTGTGGGATCGAGCCCCTGGGTAGGGCTTGTCGCTGAGTGCGGAACCTGCCTAAGATTCTCTCTCTCCCTGTGGATTTGTGGTGAGGACTGTGATCAGATAATCCCTGGGACAGAACCTAGCAAAGGGCCTGACACTCCTGGTCATTTGATACATCTTACTTCCTTCCCTTTCCTCTGGAAAGCCCCTAGTTCTGTTTCCTAGGTTTATCTCCACACTTAGACATAATTTTACCATCACTAATCCAATGAGGATTGTTTTTCTTCTCTTCCACTTATTTTTAAAAACCTTTTTATTATGGAAAACTTGGAACATACATAGAATTAGAGAGTGTAGTATAATAAATTCCCATAAACCCATCACCCAGCTCCATCAGTTACTAATTTATGGCCAGTCTGGATTTTTCATCTCTATCCCCACCTACCTTGTCCTCACCTCTGTTATTTTGAAAGAAGTCTCAGATAAATTTTTCATCTGCAAATATTTCGGTATGTATCTCTAAAAGATAACTCATAAAAAAATAACTATAATACCATTGTCATACATTAAAAATTTAATACCTCCTTAATATCTTAAACATCCAGTGTTCAGATTTTTCCCAGTTGTCTCTCTTCAAATCAGGATACAGATAAACTCCACATAGTGCAGTTGGTTCCTCTATCAAATTTCTTTTAATCTAAATGTCCCCACCCCACTCTTTTTTTCTTTGCAATTTATAACTAGAAATATATCTCCTATTTTGGAATGCAAATCTTGAAAATATTGGAAGTAATTTGCAGGTTACTTAGGAAACTCTTAATGACAACAATTTAATTGACATATAGCTTCAAGGAAAAATTAAAACAAATGTAAAGAATTAAATAGTTTTGGGCTGAATTATGTGATTATGCAGTCAACAGATTCTGATTTTGAGACTGTGAAGAGTGCATTTATTAAGCTTTTTGAACGCTGTTTATAGGTAAAGGACTCCGTCTCTGAGAAAACAATTGGACTGATGAGAATGAAGTTTTGGAAAAAAACAGTGGACGACATATACTGTGACAACCCACCCCAGCAGCCTGTGGCCCTTGAGCTGTGGAAGGTAAAAACAAAATGCTACTTTCAATTTTTAAGCGTTATTTGAGCATACTTTTTGATGCATATGATTTGACTAGTGGTGATAGGGAATCTATCCTGAAAATAATGTTAGGCTCATGTAATGTTCAGAGCTCTGTTTTGACAGGAATTTAAAATCATCTGCTAATAATTTACACAGATCTTTAGTGAATTTCTTTATTAAAGGAAAAAAAGAGGAATCTGGTCTCTTTGTGTTATAAATTATGTATTTATTTTCCACATGTTTGCTGTAGAAATTAAACCCCACAAATTTTGAAGCAGTGGCAGGTTAATTGTCTGTTTTGTCTGCCCAGCAGCTCCTTATTCCAGTGCTCTGATCCGTACTGTGGGCTGTAGAAAAACACAGACTGATCTTTTGTGAAGGGAGACTTGCCCTCACCATTGTCCAGACACAAATATAAAACTGTCTTGTTGAGTTTGATAGAGTTGCATATTCATTGATGAATTTGAAGTATTAGAGAATGGAAACCTGTGGGTTAGAGAATTCTTTGGTTAGCTAGATGTATCTAGTGAATGGTTTCACAGTAGAGCAGTTATATGGATCCTTCATTCATGAACAGCTCTGCGGAGTTTGGAAATGTGCTACACCATGATTGGAGGAAGGGAATTAGGTGCCTTTGGTCACTGATCTGTGTCCCCACTATAGCGTCAGGAGTGCCAAAAGACAGGTTCTGTGACGGAGCCACTGAACGGACCTGACGGGTGCACCTCTCCTCAGGTCTGCGTACCAGCAGAGGCAGGCCCCATTCCTGGGCCCCCAATTGACTTCACAGACACCCAGTAAGGATGGAAAGCCAGGCAACCCCCCAACTGGGGACTAAGAAGAAAAAGTGGATGGGAAGCTGTGAGTATTAGATTAGTTGTTTACCTCTGTTCATCTCCCTTTAAGAACCTCAACCTTGGTGACTGCGTTTAAAGAAGAGTTTCTCTAAAGCCCAGAAAAATGGTGATTTTACATGCAAACATCCCTGCAGTGGGAGTTTATGCTAAGACTTGCATCGAAGGTCCTGGCCTTTGCCAGGAAACATCATGGAAGATTAGAGATTCCTTCATCACAAATTTATCTTGTTCTTGGCCCCTCTTAAAAAAAAACAAAACAAAACAGAGGAGGTATCTGAATTGTAGAATGTTTACACGTGTGCCAATTTGTCCAGTTTTCAAAGCTGCTTAAATTTAGATGATTGCTGTTGGCCAACTTTCTGATATGACCAGTGTTGAGTTTAATATGAATATTTGAAATAAGCGGGTGGTGTGCAGAGCAGTTGTCCCCATTGCATGTTCTCTTCCCTTTCCCATCCTGCTGGACCATATGCTTACTGGACTGCTGTCCGTAAAACGTTCCATTGGTTCTTTGGAGAGGGTCAGCTTCTTTTAGAAGATTAAATAGGGAAGGAGTGACAGGTGTTGTTCAGAGGACACTTTTCTGCCACAGTGATTCATTAGTGCTTTTAGGGTACAAAATCATTGCATTTCTATAATTACATATGTGTTTCATATGGGCTTCTTCATTTCTCTGTGTATTAATGTTAGTTGCAGTTTGAATTTATGTTTATAGCCAAGGTTTTTATTTTTTTATTTTTTTATTTTTTATTTTTAAATTTTTTTTAAAGATTTTATTTATTTATTTGACAGAGACAGAGACAGCCAGCGAGAGAGGGAACACAAGCAGGGGGAGTGGGAGAGGAAGAAGCAGGCTCATAGTGTAGGAGCCTGATGTGGGGCTCGATCCCATAACGCCGGGATCACGCCCTGAGCCGAAGGCAGACGCTTAACCGCTGTGCCACCCAGGCGCCCCCCAAGGTTTTTATTTTATTTGTCTTCGTTTCCGAAATTGTTGATACTATTCAGCAGATTTTCAGCTTCTTATTAACTACTTGTTTTTTACCTTGATCTCTGATTTCCTCCAGAATCAGACAGAAGAATTGTATTTTGTGGTCAAGGAACTGCAGCTGGTATGGGTTCAGCCTGGAGGAATCTGACTTTCAGGGGTTAAACATTTCTTGAGTACTTTATGTACCAGGAATGGTGCTTGATGGTGGTTGCAAAGATCAAACATGCCTCACTCCACTTAGACACGTACAAAATAAAGCAATATCAGGATTCTGTAATGACTTAGGAACCCCAGGCTGATTCCTGGGAGTGGGGAGAGGCCTGTAGGTAGTCCTACCATGTAATAGTGGCTGTACTGAGAGCACTTTGCAGCCAATGCCATGCAGCACTTGGAGCTTCTGTTAGGTTCCTGCCGGGCAAAATGGGCTCTGTGCTCCCTGCTTCCACCTCTGTCACAGAAATGTGTATAGATGAGCATGCTTTTACATTTTAGTATCAGTGACATCTTAGAGTCTTAGATGGTGTATAGGATAGTCCTAAGATTTTGTTTCACTACCATCTTTATTTATTATGAAAATATATCTTGTTGTTGACTTGGTAAGGAAACGATGTTTTGAAAACTTACTTGAAAATAATTTTAAACTTTCAGAAAGGCTGCAAAATTTAAAAGAGTACAAAGAACACTTCTATAAGCTATATCCATATTCACCTGTGGCTAACATTGTATCCTATTTGTTAATGATTTCTGAGTACTCACTTACATGTGCATGTGCGCTCTGTGCATGTGTGTGCTCGTGCGTGTGCATTTACACACTCATAATTTTTATCTGAATCACCTGAGTGGAAGTTATATACATCATGGCCCTTTATCCCTAAATACTTCAATGAGTATTTCCTAAGAATAGGGATGTTCTCTTCTGTAACCAGAACAGTTACTGACTTTCATAAATTTAACTTTGATATAATACTTTTATCTAATTTTCCATTTATATTCCACATTTGTCAGTTTCTCCGGTAATGTCCAGGATAGTATTTTTCCCCTCCGGTATAGGATCCAGTCTAGGATCAGGTATTAGTCATCATGTTTCTTTCGCCTGCTTAATCAGGAACATTTCTAGAGCTTCTCTTTGTCTTCTAAGACATTGACTTTTTTTTTTTTTTTTTAAACGTATAGCCCCTTGCCCCCTGCCATTTTAAAGCATTCCTCATTTTGGAATTGTGTGATGTTTTCTCATGACTAATTCAGTTTATGGGTGTTTGGGCAGAATACTGCGAAGGTGACATGTTCTTCTCAGGATGTCACATCTGGAGGCACATTTTATCCGTCTGTCCTTTATTGGCGTTGTTAATTTTCATCACCTGGTCAACGTGTTGCCTGGTTTTCCCAGTGTATAATTATAATTCCTCTTACAAAGTGGTTGTCTTCAAGACGATGCATGATACGTATCCTGCTCCTCATCAGTTTCTTCCTAAACTTAGCATTCATTGATGGTTCTTGTCTGGTTCAATCTTTACTTGTGATGATTGCAAAATGATAATTTCCAGAGTCTAGCACTCTGTCAACATTACTGGCTGGCACTTGGCATTCTGCCATAAGGAAGAGCTCTCCATCTCCTGTGTTCATTTATTTGTTTATTAATTACTGCTATGAACTCATGAATTCCTATTTTTTCCAGTAGTTTATAATTCATTACTATATTTAATTATTTTGGTGTTCAAGCTGGCCCAGATTTTGACAGTGGGAGCCCTTTCAAACTGGCTCCTTTTGTCATGCACCCCATCACTTTTGGGGGCACTTTCTATTTTCTGGCACAGTAAAATATTCTGGGATTACTTTGACTCTCCCCTGCCCTAGTTCTGGAATCACCCATTTTTCCAGAGCCTTGTTTCCTTTGGGAGGAATGGGACTGGAGACCATGATCTGGGCACTAGGTCTGCTTTTTCCTACTGGAGTGTCTTTGCTAAGATAACACTGTGGCCTGCCGATTATTTTCTGTGGATCTTTAGTTATTCTTTTCATGTTTGGAGAAGTGGTTATTTTCACTAAGTAGAATTTTTATCCTATGGAAAAAAGTTTATGTGGGATAAAGAAGCATAGAACTCAAGATGCATCATATAACAGAAGCTGGTATTTAATTCTTATTTTGTTTTTGTTTTGAAAGTGGAATTGTTAAATTACTAATAGCATAAGAAAAAAAGTCTAGTGGAAATGTTTTGGATGTATCATCTGTACTTTGAAATGTTCTGAAATATTTTCTAGGGACATTTTCTTTTCCCCTGATATTTCTTTAACATGGCTATTTATCTGGTGATGAGTTATACAAATGTTTCCTTACCTAGTTTTGTATTTGGTTTGTTTATTTTATTCAAGTCTGCTGAAGTAATTTCTAGTACTTTCTAAAAATTTACAACATTGTTTGTTGTTTTTTTAGGCTGTCAAAAGACATAATCTGACCAAAAGATGGCTTATGAAAATCATTGATGAAAGAGTAAGTTGAAATTGCTCAAGTTTTCAGTGTTTTCTTCCTTTTTAATCCGTAAGCTAATTCCTCAGGGAGGAAATGTCTTAATATGTGTATTATATTTTGGAGGAAGGAACCTCTTAGAGGACTGTGCCATTCTGTCCGTTGTCCCTCACTTCATGCCACCCACCTCAGCCCCTGCCCTGCATCGAGTCAGACAGGCAACCACAAGCACCCAGGCAAAGGCGCGTGCATGCACACCCACATACTGATGTTTTGTGGGTTTTGTTGTTGTTTTTTAATGGAAATTTTCGGGCTTATACAAAAGTAGAGAGAATAGTGTGATATACTTTCACGTATCTGTAACCCAACTTCAGCTGTGAACACATGTCCACTCCTGTTTCATTTATACTCTACCAGCTCCTCTCATTAAACCTTATGGGATTATTTTAAAGTCAACCCCAGATATCATATTAGTTGATCTGCAAATATATATGAATCTTGAAAAGATTTTAAAAATGCTTTTAGAAAACATACCCACAATAAATGATCATACCTTAAAAAATGACAGTTCCTTAATATCATCAAAACTTGAGTAGTCATGCACATACCTTTATGTACACCCAGTGTTTGGATCTCTGTCTAGATAGTAGAGGGAATAAGGAAGGTCTGATGATTCTATTCTAGTGAATGGAGTACTGTACTATGTTCTAAGAACTGAGTTCTAGATCCAACCAAGCATGCAAATTGCTCTCTGTCCTGGGCTAACTTATGTAATCTTTCTGACACATTGTTGGCTCAGTGTCCTCATCAGCCTGATATTTATCACATACTGTTATCATGAAAATGTAAGTTTAGTTTATTTGGCTACAACCCATTAATACCATAGGCTGTGGGGCAGCTGGCTAGCTTAGTCGGTTAAGCGTCTGCCTTCGGCTCAGGACAGGATCGAGCCCTGCATCAGGTGCCCTGCTCAACAGGGAACCTGCTTCTCCCTCTGCCTGTCGCTCCCCCTGCTTGTGCTCTCTGTCATTATCGGATAAATAAATATCTAAAAAAAATAATAATCATAATCATAAGCTACAGTCATTATAATATAAACCAAAATGGGAGATAATGATTTAGCATTTTTAAAAAATTGCGCAGTTGGCCTACAGAGTTAATTGGCACTAGAAAGATCTATTTTTCAGGTATTTTCTGTTTTGTTTTTTTAAAGATTTATTTATTTATTTTAGAGAGAGAGATCACGTGCTTGCTTGTGTGTATGTGTGTGAGCTGGGGGTGAGGGGGTGGGCAGAGGGAGAGGGAGAGAATCTCAAGCAGACTTCCTGCTGTGTGTGGAGCTTGGGAGGGCGGGGCTGGATCTCATGGCCCTGAGATCATGAGATCATGACCTGAGCCAAAACAGTCAGAGGCCTAACCAACTGAGCCACCGAGGCACCAAAGGTGTTTTCTGTTTTTATGAGGTAAAGACAGAGAATTCAAGACAGAACTTTTTGGTTTAATGGAAAATAACATTTGGCATTTGTAGGGAGGGATATTTAAGAGTAAAAGACGGGGATCAATCTCGCACATTGATCTTTAGATTCAGTGCAATTCCTATAGAAATTCCAGCTGCCTTTTTGCAGAAATTGACTAGCTGATCCTGAAATCCATATGGAAATGCAAGAGACCCAGAATCACTAAAGCAATCTTGAAAAAGAAGAAAGCTCCAAAGTTACAATACTCAGACATGGAGTATTGGCATGCCATGGACATACAGATCAATGGAATAGAATTGAGAGTCCAGAAATAAACCCATATATTTATAATCGATTTTTTTTGACAGGGATGTGAAGATAATGCAATGGGGAAAGAATAGCCTTTTCAACAAATAATGCCAGGACAACTGGATATCCACATGCAAAGGAATGAATGTGGATGCCTGTTTAATACCATGTACAGAAGCTGACTCCAAATAGGTCAGATACCAAAATGTTACAGTTGAAACTGTGAAACACTTAGGAAAACGCTTTGGCATAAATCTTTGGGACTTCGGGTTAGGCAGTGATTTCTTAGATATGATAGTAAAAGCCTAAGCAATAAAAGAAAGAAACAGGTAATTGGACTTCAACAAAATTAAAAATTTCAAGAGAGTGAAAAGGCAGCCCATGGAATGGGAGAAAATATTTGCAAGTTATATATTTGATAAGGAAGAAGTATCTAGAATATGTAAAGAACTCTTATAACTCAACAGTAAAAAAGACAAATAACCCAATTTAAAATTGGGCAAAGGATTTGAGTAAACATTTCTGCAAGGAAGATCTACAAATGACGAATAAGCACCTAAAAGATGCTCAGCATATTTTCATTAGGGAAATGCAAATCAGAACCAGACTACATGACTCCTTTCCACGCATTAGGATGGCTGTGATAAAAGAGATGAACAGTAACGAGTGTTGGTGAGGATGGAGAGAAATTAGAGACCTTCGTACACTGCTGATGGGAATGGGAAATGGAGCAACCACTTTGGAAAACAGTTTGGCAGTTCTTCAGAAAGTTAGACATAGAGTTACCGTTGACCCAGCAATTCACTCCTATATTTATAGCCAAGAGAAATGAAAACATGTGTCCACACAAAACTTGCACATAGATGTTCATAGCAGTGTTATTCATAACAGTCCAAAAGTGGGAACAACTCAGTCTATCAATGAGTGAATAAAAATATAATGTGGTATATCCATACAATGGAATATTATTAATAATTTCTTCAGTTAAAAAGCATCAGGTACTGATACATGCTCCAACACAGATGAACCTTGAAAACCTGCTAACTGAAAGAAGCCAGATACAAAAAACTACATATCATATTTCCGCACTTGTTTTTTAAAGATTTATTAGAGAGAGAGAGAGTGTACAAGCGGGGGGGGGCAGAGGGAGAAGCAGACTCCCCACAGAGCAGGGAGCCCAATGTGGGGCTCGATCCTAGGACCATGAGATCATGACCTCAGCGGAAGGCAGATGCTTAACCAACTGAACCACCCAGGTGCCCCATGTATCACTGCATTTTTATAAAATGTCCAGAACAAACAAATCCATGGAGATAGAAAGTCGATGTGTGGTTTGCTGGGGGGTGAGGGAAGAGGGAAATGGTTAGTAACTGCTTAATGGATACAAGGTTTCCTTTTTGAGGTGGAGAAAACATTCTGGGATTAGATCATGGTGATAGTTGTACAACTTTGTGAATACACTAAAAACCACTGAATTGTACATTTGAAGAGGGTATATTTTATGGTATGTGAATTAAGTCTCAATTTTTTAAAAAAATGTAAAATATCGGACATACTTTTTTTCCCCTGGGATCATTGCTGGTGCCATTTTCTTCTGATTAAAAAAAAAAAAAAAAAAAAAGGAGGAGGAAGCAGTGTATTTCCTTAGCAATAGAGTCTTTTAAATGTGTTATTATAAAAGTAGCTAGATGTTCTTGCTCTGAGATATACATTTTCCTGTTTCTGGAATATAGTTGTCATCAGGTAACATAATCATCCCTGTTACTTTATTGAACATGGTTTCTCTGGGGTGGGGGCTAGTTATGATCTCCTTTCCTTTTCTAGGCACCTTTTCTTTATTAAGAACATGGACTTAACCGTTAAAATATATGGGTTTGAATCCTATCCCCACCATTTACTAGCTCTGTGACCTTGGACATATTACTTAATGTATCCGTGACTCAGTTTCTTCATCTGCAACATGGAAAAAGCATTAATTCTTATCTTTCGGGAAGAGGTTTTTAGGATTAAGAAGTAATGTCTAAAGTATGTGAGAACTCAGTTAAGTCTGTTTCTCATATTCCTTGGGTTTTGAAGGAATTAAAAATTAAGCTAGCCACATGTCTGTGCATTGATGTTATTCCCAAAGTTTTATTTTGAGGGGTGATTTGTAAGTATTGAATGTGTAGGACTTTAATATTTTAATATTTTAATTTTACTGTGTACTAAACAATATATACTAATTTAAAAAAATTCTTTATTCTTTAGGGCAAAAAAAATGGTGCCTTTTCTTTATAAAATACTGACAATTCATCAAACTTTAACTGAATTTTGTTTGACTATAGGAGAAAAATTTGGATGACAAAGCATATCGTAATATTCAGGAATTGGAAAATTATGCTGAAAACACACAGAGCTCTCTTCTCTACTTAACACTAGAAATATTGGGTAAGTCTTTTTTGTTTTATAATTCTCTTTTTCAAAGAAAATGCCCTTCAGACTTGACTCATAATTTGACAGTCTGATCAGTTTAACACTGAAGTTTTTCTTTGCATCACCGATAAAAGAACAGTTTTTTGTTTCGTTTTGTTTTTGTTTTTTTTTAAACAAGAAGGGGAATATATAGCTTTCTTTGGAGTACAGACTAATCAAATACTCAGGCTCTCATAAAAGTACTTTAGCTACCTCATGGGAATGCTGTAATTAATACTCTGGTAATTGCAGATGGTGTTTCTTTTTTAAGTGTCTCCTACAATTTGGAAGGCCTGGGGCCTAACTCTTCCTTCCCTGTCAATAATACTTTCCCACATTAAAAAAAAAAAAAGAGTAGAAAATATAAAACTGCATTTCTCAAAGTTTTTATGAGATTTTTCTTTCTTTTTCCTCTTAAAAATAAATAAAACAAATGAATTGAGATGATACTTTTCCTCATCTGACTTTTAAGTTAGTGAAGTCTTATTATAATGAGGAAATTATTTGGTCCAAATACAATGCCCTCTCTTTGAAGAAGGTAATATATCTTTATGTCATCCTAAAGGAATAACACAAGTCCCTGTTGAGATTCCCAGGCCTCTTCTGCCTGTACACCCGGTGACACGTTTGCCAACACAATGAAAGGAGGGAGCAAAGAGCAGAATGTTTGTCAAGCGTATACTTGAAATGAGGTCACATGGAAATTGCATTGAGGAGAAATGGAAGACTTGTAATGTTTTTCCAAGACAGCTGATTAAAATTCCAAATGTGTTCTCAGTGGGCTGTAGTCCGAGGAGAACTCTTTTCTTTAAAAGTTGAGGTTCGGAAACCTGTTCAGTGGTAAACAGTCAGCTTGATCTTGTGCCCAGTTTTGCTCAAATAAGTCCTGTTTTTCAGCTTTACAACATAGGATGAACACCTGCTTTTCCACGTGTAGGTGGTTTCCGCAAGCTGCTTCTGTTGAGTTGTTGTGCACGTAAGGAGTAAAGAGCAGCCCTGTTGCTTAATTTCTGAAATCATAGGTGTAAAGGATCTTCGTGCAGATCACGCCGCAAGTCACATTGGAAAAGCCCAGGGCATCGTGACTTGCTTGAGAGCGACGCCCTATCATGGTAGCAGAAGAAGGGTGTTCCTTCCCATGGATATTTGTATGCTGGTAAGACTGACTTGTTTCCTCTAATGAGTTACCTCAGGAACTCGGGGAGGGCCGTGATCTCTTGGTTCTTTTGCTTCATCTATTCAAGTAACTGCTTTGAAATGAATGCTGATTGCTCTTTGGCTCCAGTTAGCAAGTCAGATTTTTATCAGTCAGGCACCTAGGTCTATGAGGGATCCATATGTGTGTTTTCTTGTTTGTATAATTTTGTTCTACCTGCAACTGTGGTTAATTAACATCTTGTTGTATATTCTTCTAGGAGTGTGTGTGTATGTGTGTCTGTATACACACACGTGCATAAACATGTATTTTCAAAACAAAATAAGCATTATACTGTACATACTGTTCTATCACCCGTTTTTCTTGAGCTAAAAGTGTGCCTTTAGATTCCTAATGTAATATGTATTTTCCCACACAGCATGGTGTTTCACAAGAGGATTTTCTACGGAAGAACCAAGACAAAAATGTGAGAGATGTGATATATGACATTGCCAGTCAGGCACACTTGCACCTGAAGCACGTAAGTAGCCTCTCTGCCAAACCATGTAGGCAACCACCATTTCTAGATGTGGCTATTCCTAGCATGTGGTTACGGTTTCCAGCCTTTATTCTGTTTCTCATTGAAATCCCAGCAGATTTATCTCAGGGACTACTGTGAACTCTCTCCAGTTTTTTACAGTCCCCCTTTCTCCCTGTCAGCGGATGAACACATCCTTCCTCAGCTTCCTCGCTGAGCCCCTGTCTGCTCTGTGCGCCCGCCAGCTCTCGCTCTCGGGGGACAGGGTGTGTCTGCCTTGCCAGGGCTGGTGGCTCCTTTCCCGGGAGCTCATGTCCTCAGCGTCCGCAGCTGGCCTGATAATTCGCCCCTTTTCTGGGCAGCTTGTGGACCCTCCTGTGGCTCATTTGCCCCTCCCAGGTAAACCTCTGTGAGTAAGTGGTCTGCATTCATTCCCTCAAGGCCAGCATCACCCTGGCACCGTTCATCGTGTTATCATTCCGCTTCCTTCCCGCCTACTCTGATAATAAGCACTCTAAATAATCTCCTTATTGCCGCATTTAACGGGCACTTAAAATTCTCGTTCATGTTAACTCTGCTTTTGACACCACAGACATTTTTTTCTCCTTGAAACTTTCTGTTATCTTTTTCCCTTGGTTCTCTGACTTGGCTTCTAAACTGGATCCTGATTTCTCCTGCATACTACTTTCAGTGCTTCCTCAGAGTTAGGCCTTCATGTTTTCTCAAACTGTAACTTGTCTTCTGTTGACTCCCCCCACCCCTGCTTTCTTTTTTTTTTTTAAGGCTTTATCTTTAAGTGATTTCTATACCCAATGTGGGGCTTGACCTCACACCCCCCAGATCAAGAGTCATGTGCTCCACGGACTGAGCCAGCCAGGCACCCCCTGCCCCCACTCTTTTGAAACTGTGTCCTTCATTCCGATAATTTATTCCTTCCCAATTCTCCTGGAACTATTCCTTCATTTTAGTGGCTCCTGAGAACTTGGTGGAAACTTTCTATTTCCTTGACTCCCATGATACTGTTTCTTCCTGGTTCTTCTTGTGAAACTGCCCCCCCCCAGCTTTTTTTTTTGCGCTTCAGTGGATCCTAAAGACTTGTCATTTACCTGCAAATCTCAGGGCCTTTGTACTTGCTGTTTCTCTGCCTGGAAGATGTTCTCCACCCCCCAACTCCTCCACCCCAACCCCATAGACAGTATTAAATATCACCTTATCAGAACGATCTTTCCTGGCCACCATATCTAAAATAACATCCTCCCTTTCCATCACCCTCAGTCCCTTTACCTGGCTTAGCACTTTTCATTACCTGACATACTAAAAGTTTGTTTAATGCCTCCCCATCTCATAGAATGTAAGTGACTTTGGTTCTGTGCTGTATTTCTTCAGCATCTAAAGTGTCTAGTACATTATAGGCACTCAGTAAATATTTGTGAAATATTAAATAGGTAATCTGATTGTAAGCTTTTTGAAGGTAAAGAGTCTTTCTTAATCTTTTTTTAAATCTCCTGAAGCACGGTTCTCTGCCATAACAGAGGTATAGATAAAATACATGGGACTTTAGATGAGAAATAAACTAGCAGAGTTTTAGGTAAGACCTGAGAACACAACAAAATCACAGAAGCAGGAAAGCCTTATGCTGGAAGCTGAATAGTCCCAGTTGATGGACACTTAAGGCACCTGAAAAATACAGATTCCCAGGCCTCACCCGGAGATACAGTAAATCTGGGATGGGGCCAGGAATTAAAATTTCCAAATGATTTTAAACAGCCACGTTTGAAAACTACTGGTGTGTAGGTTATGTGAACCAGGACCCTGATAAACAGGTTTGGAAGGGTGGATTGAAGAAAGAGTACGGCGTGTGGGAGGCTTACGAGAGGCGCTGGAGCACGGGAGATCAGAGTGCAGACTCTGGAACCGGAACTTGACTTTCTTTTTTTTTTTTTTTTTAAAGATTTTATTTATTTATTAGACAGAGATAGAGACAGCCACTGAGAGAGGGAACACAAGCAGGGGGAGTGGGAGAGGAAGAAGCAGGCTCCCAACCGAGGAGCCCGATGTGGGACTCGATCCCGGAACGCCGGGATCACGCCCCGAGCCGAAGGCAGACGCTTAACGACTGCGCTACCCAGGCGCCCCAAGGAACCGGAACTTGACTTTCAGTCCTAGCTCCGCAATTTACTAATCACATGATCTTAACCTCTGTGCCTCAGTTTCCTCCTCCGGGAAAGAGGGTCAGATTAGTACCTAGCTCAAAGGGCTGTGATTTGGATAAATGGGGTTAGGGTGTATAAAGACTTTATAACTGTGCCTGGCATACCGTAAGTGACATGTTTCCTCATTCTCACCATGAAGCGGAGCAGGGACAGTCGTGTTGCACATGAGGGAACCTGGCCAGCAGTGTTGGAGACGAATCTGGGGAGTGGGAGATCTGTTAGGAGGCTTGTTCAGGAGAGAGAGAAAGAGGATCTGACTTAGAGACAGTAGGTGTTTATGTAGATTTACACAGACGTACACACAGCAGAGGTGGAGTCAGCTAGACTCGATGATGGATTGGGTCGTGGCAGGATCGGGGAGAGGGAAGGCTGCAGAGTTCAGGTTCAGGTAGTGATGGTGCCATTCAGAGACTACAGTGAAAAGCAGTGGCCTGCTGGTGCTGATCAGTAGCCTCTGGACCAACTGTTGGACATTATGGAATTTAAGGGGATTCAACGGGCTGTTGAAGACTGCAGGATTGTGCGTTTGCCGGGAGGTTAGAACTGGAGATAGAGATTTGGGAGTCATGCACATAGAACGCCTATGGTTAGAGCTCTAAGGGTGGATGGTGTTGTCCGAGGAGAATGTACATCTAGACATGAGGACCAAGGGCAGAACCCGAGGCCCACCTCTGCCTCTCAGGTAGGAGGAGAAGGAACCAGTGATCAAAGTAGGTGCACTAAGAATCAGTCTCTTGGAAACCAGGGGAGGAGAAAATTCTCCTCCAGGGGAATATTAAAGTTGTGCATGCTGCAGAGAGGTTGAAAAGATGGGTATGGTGATTAAGTAAATCGTGGATGATCTTGAAAAGAGCAATTTTAGTGGACAGGTGAGGGTAAAGCCAGAGTGCCGGGGTGAAGACGTCAGGAAGTAGAGGCCGTGTCTGACAGTGTAGACGGAGAGTGGCTTGCCGAGTGCAGGGTGGTAGGCATCTGCGTGAGTGGATCCGGGCTTCGTAGTCCAGGGCAGTAGTGAGATACGGAGGCCTTGGAACCCCAAAATGAAGCCAACACTTGTGTATCAGGGAGTTAAGTTAAAGTAAAAATAAAACAGAGACTAAGGACATTCATTTGGCTGCCTGTATGAACTGGACGAAAGGTTGAGAATGCAGACGGGAGATCAGTCAGGATGCTCTGAAGTTCAGGTAACCGGGAGATGCCCACGATTGGAGCTAGGCTGGTGCCAGGACTTGGGAATGCCACTATTTCTTCCTTCCCCCTCACTGCAGAGCTAGAGGGCCAAAGCTGTGAGATGTTGGAAGACAGCTGGAAAAGGCCAAAGCCGATCTGCAAGAACGAATGGGATTCTTATTAGAGTACTTTTTCCTAAGTCCTTTAGGCTTAAGAAATTAATTTTCATTGGCAAGAGAGCTATTTTCTTGTCTTTGAGAGAGGCCCTAGCCGTGTTGTTGAACTTCTGGTGTTGCTTTGTGATCACTTTCAGAGGCAGAGTGTTTATTTCCAGAAATATTTATGTTTGAAACCAGTTTCCTTTTGTCTTCCTTTGTAGGCTAGGTCCTTCCACAAAAGTGTTCCTGTGAAAGCGTTTCCTGCTTTTCTTCAGACGGTAAGTAGATTAACAGAGAAGGCTGTTTAATTAATGAAACAGATGTGTATGATCTCTTTTTCTGTTTTGTAAGGTTCCCAGTGCAGTTCTTTAGCGTGGGATCTTTGTGTTTGCTTCCCTCCCTTCTGGTGGGTTTGTTCGTTACGTTCTGCTTTTGGTGACGGCCGTGCCTGTGTTTCTGGGGCAGGGAGTGCAGTCACCAGACTGCATAGGTCTACATAGACGCATGCGTGTGCGTGTGTGTGTGTGTAGCCAGACATTCCTTTGGATCAGATCCTAATTTGTGAATGTCCAGTTGAGCTCTGATTTTGAGGTCACATTTCATCTATATTTGAATGGAATTTTCTCCTAGTTGTAAAAACTACATTCTCAGAACAGAGATTTGGACAGTATAAAAAAAAATGAGAAGGAGAGAGCAACCACCTATAATGCTGGTACCCAGACATAACCACTGCTTATTGTTTTTTTTTTTTTTTAATGAATTTTTGTGTACAGTTGAAGTCCTACTTTATAGGTCATTGTCCTACTTACCAAGCATCTAGCTACGTCATTAAAAATATTTAGAAGTACAATATTTAACGGCTGTATAATATTCTATCATGTGCTGGCACCTTAATTTCATTAACTATTCCTTATAATTAAATATTATAAACTACTAAAATGAATATAGTAGAATTCTTAGAGATGGAAAGTTGATCACAAAATATTTTTCTTTCATTCTCTTTAAAATTTTTAATATTTGATATCTACAAATGAATGTGGTCTATCTACATATGTGTGCACGTGTTATAAAGCATAACGTCATGGACACCCATGAGCTCCCCACTCAATCCAGGAGCGAGAACGTCACCATCAAACTTGACTCGTGTGCTTTCCCCCATCTCACCCCCCTGCCTCTGCCTGCCTCCTTCAAATAGCTCTCCTGAATTTTAATTTATTATTCTGTTGCTTTTATTCCAAAGGCCTCTTCCCCGTTTTATATATTCCTAAGCAACAGATTGTTTAGTTTTGGTTGAGCTTTATAAAAATGGATCANTAAAGATTTTATTTATTCGACAGAGATAGAGACAGCCAGTGAGAGAGGGAACACAAGCAGGGGGAGTGGGAGAAGAAGCAGGCTCATAGCAGAGGAGCCTGATGTGGGGCTCGATCCCAGAATGCTGGGATCACGCCCTGAGCTGAAGGCAGACGCTTAACCGCTGTGCCACCCAGGAGCCCCTAGTTTTGGTTTTGAGCTTTATAAAAATGGATCATACTGTTTGTGTCTTTTAGGTCATATGTTTCACTTCAGTGTATTTCATTGTGTGAATAGTGCTTTCTTTCTTTTTTTTCTTTGGTCAGAGGCCTGGATTGTTTGCAGGTATTTTGCTGATACAACACACAGCAGCTGTGCACATTCATGCATATCTCCTGTTGTACACGTCTATAAGTTTAGGGTTTAAAATGTAGATGGTGAATTTGTATGTACATTTGTCTGTGTGTGGGAAAAGAGTCTGGGAGAAAATACAGTCCTTTTTGTTGTCTTTTGGCTCCTCCGTATATTCTAGCAAATCCCAGCAGGGCCTCTGCGGGATCACACAGCTTGTCCTGCAGACACTAGGGGGAGCTGTCCACGTGGACTGAGAAGGCGAGAGGTGCCTCAGGATGGTCCAGTGCAAAACTAAGTGCTTCTGTTTAATCAAGTTATTGCAATAACATTAAAATGTACAAATTAATAAAAATAACTGAAAACTATAAAATAAAGAGGACGGCCCATCGCAACTGTTTTCCATCCTGCTTCCCAGTCCGCATGAAAGTTTAATCAAGTTTTGCGTGATGGGTGAAGCATGGGGTGATATTTATTAGGGACCTGTGGTGGTTCTCCCAGTTTGCAAATTGTTTTCTAACAAGAACATGGAGACCCATTAAACTTTTCCACAAAATAATGTTTTTAACAAACAACTTAAGCTCATCCTCATAGAACAATGCATTTGTGCAGGGGAGGGGGTGGTGGTGGTGGGGCTCAGTGTCCTTGATTGACATAGCCCTTCTGTTTACTACAGAATCTAGTAATAATACCTGACAAACAATAATTTCTCTAATTTTTTACACATTTTGTGTAAAACACAAATTTGAATACATACATGTTCTATTAAGTTATGATCAGAATTGACTTGATAATTTCTAGTACTTGCTCTTTGATCCTGTTTTACTGGTCTACTAGAAACTTCTTAGATGTCTTTATTTTCTCTCTCCCTTTTAAAATTCTCATTTAGAATTAGTACATAGTACATATGTCCTAGCACATAGACCATCTCAGGGAAACTAAAATAACCTTAATACTTAGAATTTTTCTTTAGTTTCTTTAAAAACCTTAATCATTCTGTGACCTCATGACCATTATTCTCCTTTTCCAGGTTGCTCTGGAGGACTACTTAAAGAAAATTCAACAGGTGGACTTTGACATATTCCACCCATCTTTACAGCAGAAGAATACGTTACTTCCATTATCATTGTATATTCAGTCATGGAGAAAAAGATATTAAAATAATTTTATGGCACTGCTCTTTACTTTTGTTAGTTTTATAAAAGTATACTGGTTAGGGTTCTTGTTTACAAACAACAGGAGCTGACTGTTTACTTGAGGAGAAAGCGGATTTTTAGGATGGGTGTGTGTGGCTCACAGAATCGATGAGACGTTGCTGGGGGGCGAGGGCACTGAGACGTTGCTGGGGGGCGAGGGCACCCCAGCGCCGCTCAGATTCTGCCACAGGCACCACCGCTGTCGCCAGCTGTCACCAGCAGCCCAGAGAAGTGTGCTGTGCTATCCCTGTCAAGTCACAGCCCTGGGAGGGACTGTGGTTTTAGTGGCACTGAGACTGCAGGCTGTGCGTCAGCCACCAGGGGGCAGGGAGAGGGACTGTCTCCTCCCTTCCTCACCCTTGGAGCCANCCCCCCCCCCCCCCCCCCCCGTTTGCATGTGGAGCAGCCACACTCAGGGGGCCCGTACAGCTAGGAAATGCCTTTCCTTAGAGGTCACGAAGAGTGAAGTTACTACTGGGGAGCGTCAGTCACTATGGCGAGGGCTTTATATCCCAAATATTTCATCTTTACAACTCTGTAGACTTTCCCATGATGAGAAAATAAAAGGTGAGCTGGCTGGCTGTCCAGAGCTAGAACCCTAATTTGACTTGAGGTCCGGCTGACTTGTCCTGTTCTTGTATAAGTTAGTATACTCTTAGTTGATGCTGATGCCGAAAGAATATCCTCTTGTTTAACTCNTCCGGCTGACTTGTCCTGTTCTTGTATAAGTTAGTATACTCTTAGTTGATGCTGATGCCGAAAGAATATCCTATTGTTTAACTCTGGTTTTAGAGGGCCTTTTAGCTTATCTAAAAGAGGCGACTACAAGGAAATGGCACACATTTCCTCTTGGGATTCTGAGTGGAGTTCAGTAGAGACATTCTTTGTTAGTAAGCATTGTCTGTGCGTCTTCCCAGGTTAAATCTGGTACAATCAGCTGCTAAGCATCTTGGTTCCTGTCTAAGGGTCTTAAAAAGAAGGGTTTAAACATGAAGTGGATTACCGGATTCTTTACTGGCTCAGTAGCTAATTTACTATTAAGTAAATAATTTCAAAATACTCTAAGCCATTTTAAATTTGGTGCTTAGAAATTTGGACGAACTGATGTTTCCAGTATCCTAGAGATTAAAATGGCATCTTATTCGGTGACATTTACTGTACTCTTCATGGCAGAAAAGACACTCCTTTAGGTAGTGGTGCCAACATTCTTTTTCATTTTTCACATTTCCTTTTTTTTATTTGAGCATTTTAAAGGAGTCCAATACATTTTTAAACCATTTAAGATGTATTTGGTATTGAATAGGTGGAGAGCAACAGGTAACATGTTAAATATAAATTACAGATTAATCTCAATGTAGGTAAAGTTGCATATCATTATAAAGTACACCTTGAGTAATTCCTACTCAACTCGAAGTATCCTTCCTCTCTTTTTCATTAAATGTCTACTTTTCACAAAACTAAATTCCTCTTGAGAAATACAATAGCAGCTAACACTCAGCTGAGCATGAATTTGGACAGGTGATAGCTCTGCACCCTTTGCATTAATCTTCACAGAGAAGGAAGTCTTTATTTTCCAAAGGATAAAACTGCCTCAGAGTTGTTAAGTTCAAGGTCACATAGCCATTAGAATTGGAGTTGGATGCCAAACCCACATTCGTTCAACGCCAAAGCCCACAACCCATGTATTTTTACCATTCTTGAGATTGTAAAATAAACTGCCAAGTTTAAAAGCTCAAGGGCACAACTAAAAAGTATGACTATATGTATTTTAGGTACAAATTAGGTTAAAAAGTATAGTTCCAACTACAAATTAGGTGAGAGATAAATAGAGAACTGAAATAGATACTAAGTGCTGGGCACGGGGTATATACAGGGGAGACACGTCACCACTTTGGAGGTCAGGGGACGTGGCATGTGAAGAGTGTCAGGGAGTTTGGGTAGGAGCCAGAGTTTGGGGAGGGGGTGTAGATGTAGGGCGGTCCTGGCTGAGGGAGCAGTAGGAAGAAAGGCCAGGAGGCAAAACAGACAGCCTATTGCAAGACTCCTAATATTTTGGCTTTAAAGAGAGTAAAAACAGAATGTGACGTCCAGAGTTCTTAGAAAAGTCTGTGAATAAAATGTGGCCACATCCCCTCGTCCAGTGAAACATTTTGAATGAAGATCAAAGAGTTGGGAGTTTATATTTTGCCCATTTCACCAAATCCCTAAGTGCCCTTGGATTTGTTTTAGCTCACATAAATAGGGTTTCTCTGAAGACACTGGCCTAATAACCGATTGCCTTGTCCAGAAAGATCCACAGAGTTGTAAACATTACGCAGTTATTGAAAAGAAAGCATTATCCCGTTTGTACCTGTAAAGAGGACTGGGCAACAAACCACCAAGCCCCAGAACTGGGAAGGGTCTTGCAGTGGGTCGGAAGGAGCGGGGGAGGAGCTGGAGAGTGAGGGAATCCGTGAAGCACCAGACCCTTCCCCGGGCCTGCTTTCTTCTCCGAGGAACACAGTATTAGGACCCTTCAGATCAGAAAGATGGTAATAAGCAAGGAATGTGATTACGTTCATGAAACAATGGATAGATGGACATGAATTTTTCCAAAACTATACACCAGATAAAAGAGTTTGTTCAACAACAAAATGGAGTGAGATTTGGCACGCTAAATCATTAGCCGTGTAACTCATTCGTATGATAAGCTGAATAGAGATTTTTTTTTTTTTTTTTTTTATTCGACAGAGATAGAGCAGCCAGTGAGAGAGGGAACACAAGCAGGGGGAGTGGGAGAGGAAGAAGCAGGCTCATAGCAGAGGAGCCTGACGTGGGGCTCGATCCCATAACGCCGGGATCACGCCCTGAGCCGAAGGCAGACGCTTAACCGCTGTGCCACCCAGGCGCCCCTGAATAGAGAAATGTTAAAAGTTCGGGTACAGAGCAGCAGAGTGCTTTCAAGCACTTCTTTTAAAGGTGTAGACTCTGGAGATGGCTAGTGCCAGACCCCAGCTCCCCCCACCCTAGCCACTGTGCCACCTCAGCAAGGGACACGAACTCTCCAGGGCCTCAGTCGGTCCACTTAGCGAATGCGCAAAATCATAGTATCAGTCTCAATGGTTGTGAGGAGTACGTGAAAACACATGAAGCGCCTAGAACAAGGACTTACACGTACTAAACGTGAGATGACGCGTCAATGTTATACAGAAGCCACACACTGGCAGCCTGCACCCCGTGAGGCCTGCGGGCAGATTTCATTTTGCAGGCATGGCACCTGAAAAAGACGGAGACCTTGAGCGACGTCGGACAGAATGTGTGCGCTCCATCTGGCCTCAGCCCCAGCAGGCGCGCCCACAACCAGCCGGACGCCTGCGTCCGTGTTACTCGCTTACGCTCCAAGCACTCGTGTCTGCTCGAGAATGTGTGGATGGTGGATTCATAACAAATGGTCACCACAAGCATGCCCCCCTTTCTCCACCAAAGCCAACCAGCTTGTAACTATTGTTGATATGTCTGTCCCGCACTCGCCAAAGTTCTTTGAGTGCATGACCACGTTTCAGTCATGTCTCTCTTCATCCCCAGACCCTGCCCTAGGCCCTGATGCTGCTCTGTGCATCTCTGTATCCGAATGAACACGCTGCAGTATGAGGCGGGGTGCTGGGCTCCGAGGAAACGTGAACACGTTGGGGCTCAGACTTACCGGCCGAACTGGAAATGCGTGTGGAAGGTGTGCGGCGAGGCAGTGCCCGGGGCGTTCAAGAAACGAGGTTGTTGGGTACCCCGCAAAGGAGGGTGTGAGGAAGGAAAGAGAAATCACAGACACATTCAAGTGTTTGACTTTTAAGAATGGGCATGAAATTTGAAAATGGTCCATAATACATGTATTTTGTGTATACGCTCACGGAGAGTATTTGCATTAATTCCAATGTAATCATTTCTTTGGGTAAGCAGTACCTTTTGAGTCACATATGAGATACAATGTCTCTATTCTTATTTGGTAAGTCTGTGGCTTGACTTTTCATTACCCTGTACAAATATTGTTTCCCTTCAAATTACCCTTTTCTCATAAAACAGTCCTACCCTGGTGTACTGTGTGTTTTCCCTTTTTATTTTTAATCACGATTAATCTTCCCAGCTGCTCAGTTATATAATAATATCCTGCATGTATTTAAACACAGGCCTACAGATTAAATTTCTCAGAGAGCAAGTTCAAGAGCTGTTCAAAACCCTTTTACGGGGGGATTTTTAAGAAAGTCAACATTAATGATTTGAGAAGCTATTTCACTACGTCTTATATTAATTTCTTGTTGCAGTGATTCTATCCTATATTAATCTCCTAAGTTGACAAACAAGTTGAGAAAGTTCTCACCTAAATTAATCAACATAAAGACACTTCTTCCATTCTTTGCAAGTTATCCCATGTGGTTGTTAGAAATCTGTTTGAGGGGCGCCTGGGTGGCACAGTGGTTAAGCGTCTGCCTTCAGCTCAGGGCGTGATCCCAGCGTTATGGGATCGAGCCCCACGTCAGGCTCCTCTGCTGTGAGCCTGCTTCTTCCTCTCCCACTCCCCCTGCTTGTGTTCCCTCTCTCGGGGGCTGTCTCTATCTCTGTCAAATAAATAAATAAAATCTTTAAAAAAAAAAAAAAGAAATCTGAGTCTTGGCTTGGAGGAATGTATCATGCACTCTTTCCTGGGAGAGATTTTTTTTTTAATTAATGTACTTATTTTTTTATACAAGTAATGTACATGTGCTCATTGGAGAAATATTGAGAAAAAGAAATACAAAAGTATAAAGGAAAAGTATTTTAAAAATCAACTATAATTTTACTAGGTAAGAGATAACCATCATTAACATTTTAGTCCATGTTCTTCCAATTTTTTCCTTGACATACAAAATATACAAAATTGGTATATTCTATATGCTGTTTTTTAGTCTGCATTTTAGCTTAGTAATACAATGTAAAAAGATACTAGAAAAATATTCTTAATTTTTATTCTATAGAATGTTAATTTAGTAGGAATATGTTCTCTTATTTTGCAATTGTAATCTAAATTGCACCTAAGGCCCTCAGCCTTCTGAAGTCAACCTTTCCTTGAATAACCAAATAAAGTGGTGTAGGCCACATCCCATGGAATGTTCTATGAAAAGCCAGCATAATAACGTTTGCCAATATTCACAAGATTTCCAGGGTAGAATGGAACACAGGATTTATCGATTTCTATCACTTCTCCATATAGTTTCATTTGTCTTTCTCTTATTATGGATGAATTTGAACATCTTTTCATGTGTTTAAAAGTCATTTGTTTATCCTTTAATTCTGTATATTCTTTGCCCACTGGAAGATTATAAAAAAACACTTCTCTCACGATCTTAGTATTTGTGTGTGTATTTTTTTCCATGTGAACCCACATGAAATGAATGTGAGGCAAGATGAGGAGTATGGGGCCACAGATGGTCTCCCAACTGAACCAATGCCATCAGCCTTGTTGAGCGAACACTCAATTTCCAATTTGAATCTGAAGGGTATTTTAAATCAATTAGAGGAGGTCACTTTTTAAAGAAATGTTCCAACTCCTCTTTGTTAAAAATAAAAGACTCTTTGAGAATTGGGCAGTGATTCTCAACATATTACACAATTATAAATCATCTCGACCTTTTTCTTTTTTCTTAGTTTTGGACAGCTACTAAAGAAAACAGGGTTTTCCTTTTGTTGCCTGAAGTGCTAGCTCGGACGTGAGCCATCATAAGAGAAATGGCATGTTGGGTCTGGGCTTGACCCAGGAATATGAAGCAGACTAGTAATTTAGCTCTATCCAAACTAATATTCATTTAAATAAAATTTCACGGTTCATTTAGTGTGGATGGAGCTGGTGCCCACGGGGACCATTTTCCCCACTCAAGGCACCATCTTCTTCTGTGGGAGCAGGACCAGTTTCCATATACTGGTTATGTGAGGAGATGCTTGTGGGACCTGTTATTCCTGTGATGTTTACTGGTTCATATGGACTGAACACGCCCCACACAGCTGTTCAGCTCACCTCTTAAACTAGTTCTGGGGGGGCAAGCTCTTACTCTCTCTGACCTTTTCATGAGTGTGCCTGTGTGTGTGTGTGTGAGAGAGAGAGAGAGAGAGGATGAACAGTAGAAGAAATTTATCTTGTGTTGCCTGAATGTCACAGGCAAAATTACGTCAGTGTGTGCCTCAGGCTGAATGGGCTCTGAAGGATCCACCCAGCTGGGTCCTGGTGAGAATTGGAGGTCGAAGACGCTTATTTTGCTCCTGTCAGAGGAAGAGTTACTACTGCAGCTGATCGCCAGGGCAGCTGCACTGGTCCTGGCTCATGGAATGTTCCTAGAAAATACACTTAGGGGGATGGAGAAGCAGGAGAGAAGAGGAAATTGGGGCAGACACAGATATGAGGAATGACCGCTTTGTGCAAAGGCTATTCTTCCGTCTTGACCACAGAGCAGTCCACTGAGAGGCCTGGGCCTGGTTCTGCAGTTGCCCAGAATGCCCAGCGCATGGACACATTATTTTCTGGGGCAAAGGGCATTTTCTTGTCACTGGTAAATTTTCTCCCATAATTAAATGGAAAAAAAAAAAAGTCATTTGGCTCATTTTTTTCTTTGTTCAAAGGGGGAAAGGAGAAGTGTCCTTGTGTGTGTCTCGATTTTAAAATTTTTCAGTCTTGATGCAAACTCCCCAGATAGGAATTTTTTTTTCCTAATGGCATTTCTGGGATATAACTCATTTGATGTGTAATCGTAATTTAAATCACTATTTAGATTGACATGATACTTCCTGTCTGGAGTTTTATCTTCCCTGAACCAAGGAAACAACACTAGGGAGTAGAGAATGCGGTTAAATGTTAAGTGTGACCCTATCCTAGGGATAGGCCTCTTCATTCTCCCTGGCGAACATCAGGACTTTCTTGTGCTAGGCCAGTCACTATTTCACACACATCACTGAGTCCATTGGTGGTTCCAACTCCTCGTCCACACCTGCAATCAGTTGCCCAGGGAGCTTTGGTATCAAATATATATATATATATGTGTGTGTGTATATATATATATATATATATATATATATATCTTAGTCAGTCATTCAGCAAACTGGATGCTCTGTTGCAAGCTGGGTAAGCAAAGATATCTATGACACCACAGCACGCCTTGTCCTGCCAACAGTTTGGCTTTATGACCCTTCCAGTAAATTCCTCCCTTTTGCTTATGCAAGTTTGAGTTCAATTTCTGTCACTCATAACCACAACGGTCTGGTCAAGAGAGGGGCTGAGAGCTTGAGAGGATGAGATGTGTGTGCCACATCCTTCGCTGAGGAAAAGGCCCAACCATCATCTTGCTGCTGTGTGACCACGCTGATCAAGTGTGCGCTTATGTGTTTGTTGGCACGTCCCAAGAAGGTAAATGACAAACTTTTGTCATAGCCACTGTACATTTGCTTTTGTTAATGTAAGAAATTTTCTATAGAAGTAGAATGTACAGGGGCACTTGGGTGGCTCAGTCAGTTGGGTGTTGAACTCTTGATTTTGGCTGAGGTCATGATCTTAGGGTTTGTGGGATCGAGCCCCGCCTCAGGCTCCACACAGCCTGGAGCCTGCTTGAGATAAGTCTCTCTCCCTCTCCCTCTGCCTCTCTCCCCTTTTACACTCTCTTGTGTACATGTGCTCTCTCTCAGAAAGAAAGAAAGAAAGAAAGAAAGAAAGAAAGAAAGAAAGAAAGAAAGAGAAAGAAAAGAAGGAAAGAAGTAGAATGTACTTCTCGGTTAGGAAAGAGAATTTAGGCTTAAATAGGGGAGCTTCCAGTAGAGCAATATTTTGGCCAATCTTTTATGAAACCATCTGTGAATGTGAAAACATCTTTGTAAATACAGATTTTCATAATTTGGGTTTGCTTAACGTGAGTGCCTCCCCTGCCCCCTATTTGGGAAGGGAAGAGAGGAGTTATCTGTTGTGGCAGATAAAATGCGGTCAACATCAATTTGTAATGAAAGTGAAATACAATTTAAATCTTCGCTTTTGATAAACTAACTCCAATATAAACCCAATGGTTATTTCTAAATATTTCAAGGGACAATAGGTGTGATTAATAGAGTTTTCTAAATTGTGAAATTTGGTTATAATCTTATCTTGGCATATGTTCCATGGGCAATTGAACAGACTATGTATTCTGCTATTTTGGGGTGAAGTGTTCTGTAAATGTCAGTTAAATCCTGTTACTTGATGATGTTCTATATCCTCGCTGATTCTAGGTCTAGGTGTTCTATCAATTGCAGAGAGAAGGATACTGGATTCTCCAACCATAACTGTGGATTTGTCTCCTTCTCCTTTTCAGTCTAGCACCTGTTGCTTCCTGTATTTCATAGCTCACTGTTTGGTACCTTCACCATATTTAAGATTGCTATGTCTCCTTGCTGGATTAATCCTTTCATCATTACATAATACGCCTATTGCAGGTAAATTTCTTCATTCTAAAGTGTACTTTATTGATAGTATTATAGCCACTTCTGCTTTCTTTCAATTAATGTTTGCATGATATGTCTTTTTCTATCTTTTTACTTTCAACCTACCTATACAGTTATATCTAAGTGAGTTTCTTGTAGACAGCATTCAGTTGGGTCATATTTTCTATTCCATCCTGCCAATCTTTGTCTTTCAATTGATGGATTTCGATCACTTACATGTTTGAATTATTTTATTTATTGAAGTATAGTTGAGACACAATGTTCTTTTAGTTTCAGGTGTACAACATCATGATTTGACAATTCTGTATATTATGATATGCTCCCCATGGTAACTATAATTACCATCTGTCACCATTCAATGTTATTACAATATTACTGACTATATTCTATGCTGTACTTGAACTTTGTAACTCTTAATCCCCTTCACTTATTTCCCGAACCTTGCTCCAACTCCTCCTCTGGAAACCACTAGTTTGTTCTCTGTGTTTATGATTCTATTTCTGTTTTTATTCTGTTTTTTAGATTCCATATATAAGTGAAATTATATGGTATTTGTCTTTGTCTTATTTCACTTAGCATAATACCTCATTTTGCATATGGCAAGATCTCATTCGTTTTTAATGGTTGAGTAATATTCCAGTGTGTGTGTGTATACCACATCTTCTTATCCATTCATCTACTGATAAATATTTGGGTTGCTTCCATATCTTGGCTATTGTAAATATGCTGCAATAAACATTGGGGTGCATATATCTTTTTGAATTAGTGTTTTGTTTTCCTCAGGTAAATACCCAATAGGAGAATTACTAGATCATATGGTATATTTTTATTTTTTTGAGGAATCTCCATACTGTTTTCCAAAGTGGCTGCACCAATTTATATTCCCACCAACAGTGCACTAGGGTTCCCTTTTCTCCACATCTTATCAATGCTTGATCTTAGCTCATTCTGACAAATAGAAGGTGGTGTCTCCTGCTTTTGATTAGATCATCTACATTTAATATAATTATTGACATTAGGACTTAAATCTGCCATTCTATTTTTTGTTTTCTATTTGTTCTATTTCTTATTTTTCTATTTATTTATTTTTGGGGTTTTTTGTGGATTACTTGTACAATTTTTGGGATTCTATGTTTTTCTTTAACTTTAATTTTTATTTTTAAAATTATTCTATACATTCTCTTAGGACTGTGGTGTTTGATTGGGGTGTATCTCTTTGTAGCTTTTTTAATGGTTGCTCCAGCTATTACTTTATAGATGCATAATTTATTATAGTCTAATGGTGTCAATATTTTATCGTTTAAGTCAAGTATAGAAAACTTAAATCTGGGATGCCTGGGTGGCTCAGTCGGTTAAGCACTGGCTCAGGCCATGATCCCAGGGTCCTGGGATCAAGCCTTGCATTAGGGAGCCTGCTTCTTCCTCTCCCTCTGCCTGCCACTTCCCCTGCTTGTGCTCTCTCTCTTGCTCTGTCAAATAAATAAAATCTTAAAAAAAAAAAAAGAAAACTTAAATCCCTTTACATCCTTTTGCCTTCCCCGCTTATAAATTCTTCTAAGTATTTTCTTCACATACATACATTTTTTTTTTTAGGTAGGCTCCACGCCCAGAGTGGAACCCAGTGTGAAGCTTGAACTCATGACCCTGAGATCAAGATTCAGATGCTTAATCAACTGAGCCACCCAGGTGCCCCTCCTCTACATACAAGCACAACAGACAGTATTATAATTTTTGCTTCAACCATCAAACATAATTCAGAAGCTTAAGAGAAGAAGGAAATATATTTACTTTTAACTTTTACTCTTTCTATTGTTCTTTCTTTCTTCCTGATATTTTAGGATTCTCTTTTTTTCCATTTCTTTTCTGTTGCTCTAACAGAACTTCTTTTAGTCATTCTCTTAAGATAAGTCTGCTGATGACAAATTCATTTAGTTTTTCTTCAGCTGATAATGTCTTGGTTTTCCCTTCATTTTTGAAAGGTATGTTCACTGGACATAGAATTCTGGGTTGTCAGTTTTTTCATTTCATCACTTGCAAAATGCGCCATTTTCTTCTGGCCTCCATGGTTTCTTTTTTTTTTTTTTTTTTTTTTAAAGATTTTATTTGTTTATTTGACAGATATAGAGACAGCCAGCGAGAGAGTGAACACAAGTAGGGGGAGTGGGAGAGGAAGAAGCAGGCTCATATCAGAGGAGCCCGATGTGGGGCTCGATCCCATAACACCGGGATCACGCCCTGAGCCGAAGGCAGACGCCTAACCGCTGTGCCACCCAGGCGCCCCTCCATGGTTTCTGATGGGAAATCTGCTATCATTCAAGCTGTTTTGTTCTACATGTAAGGTATTACTTCTCTCTGACTGCTTTCAAGATTTTTTTGTCTTAGTTTTTTTTAAAAAAAAAAAAAAGCTCTAAATTTTATTATTATATTCAGCAGGCATAAAATTACATTGAAGTAAATATAAGAACAAATTCTATGTTCAGTTTTGAGAGGTGCCTGGGTGGCTCAGTCATTAAGCATCTGCCTTTGGCTCGGGTCATGATCCCAGGGTGCTGGGATTGAGCCCCACATCAGGCTCCCTGCTCAGCAGGAAGCCTGCTTCTCCTTCTCCCACTACCCCTGCTGGTGTTCCCTCTTTCGCTGTGATTCCCTCTCTGTCAAATAAATAAATAAATAAAATTTTTAAAAAAATTCTATATTCAATTTTGAGAAGTTTGAGTTGGTATGGATTTCTTTGGTTTATCCTGCTTGTGATTCACTCACACCTTGAATCTGTAGGTTTATGTCTTTTGTCAAATTTGGAAAGTTTTCAGCCATTATTTCTATAAGTATTTTTTCAGCTTTGCTCTCTTTCTCCTCGCATACTGTGATTTGGATGACAGAAATGTTAGATTTTCTGTTGTGGGCCCACAGGTCCTTGAGCCTCTGCTGGCTTTTTTTCTCTTTTTTTCTTTTCTTTCCTTTCCTTTTCTTTCTTTCTTCCTTTCTTTCTCTTTTTTTCTTTCTCCTTCCTTCCTTCCTCCCTCCTTGCCTTCCATTCTTTTCCTTCCTTCCTTCCTTCCTTCCTTCCTTCCTTCCTTCCTTCCTTCCCCCTTCCCTTCCTTTCCTTTCTTCCTTTCCTTCCCTCCCTCCCCCTCTCTCTGTCTGTCTTCTTCTTCTCCTTCTTCTTCCTAGTCTATTTTCTCTTTATTATTCAGACTGGGCAATTTCTGTTGCTGTATATTCTAGCTCACAGATTTCATTTTTCTCTGGCCCCTGCACCCTTCTATGGAGCACAGCCACCAAGTTAACTTCTGTTATTGTATTTTTAAGTTCTGAAGTTTCCATTTGGTTCCTTTTACCTTCTATTTCTGTACTGAGACTACATTTCTTTAGTCGGACTTTTGATTTTTTTCACGTTTCAAACATGTCTGTAATTGCTTTTTGAAGCATTTTCAGATGGCCTCTTTAGTACCTTTGTCAGATAATTCTAACATCTCTGCCACTTTAGTGTTGGCATCTATTGATGATCTTTTGTCTTGAGATTTTTCTAATATTTGGCAGATGAGTGGTTTTCAATCAAAAACTGGACATTTTGGATATTATGTTATGAGACTCTGATCTTACTTAAACTTCCTGTTTTCACTGGCTGTTCTGATGCCAATCTGGCAGAGGAAGGGAGGAGCACTGCCTTGTTACTGCCAGGGTGGGGGAGTGTGGGGCTGAGGGGGTAGGAGGCCACATTCATCACTTGACCCCTGTTCACACTGGAGAGGGAAGGGGCTCCTAGTTGCTGCTGAGCAGGGGTGGGAGCTCTAGATCCCACGAGGCATCCACTACTATTATACCAGCCTGCCTGGGAGGGGCAGAGGTGCCTTGTTATGGCTGATGCTACAGAAAGGGGGTTTCCTTACGTCTGGGCAGTGGTGAAAGTCCTGACGGCTCCTTTGACACCACTCTAGCAGGGAGAGGGAGAGGGATGGGTACTTTATTACTGCAGTCTGTGGGTAGAGTTCAGATTCCCCATGTGGTCTCTACTGACCCTGTGGTGGCAGGGGCCTTGCTACTGTCATATGGGAATAAAAGTCCCAGCTCTCTATGGCCTGCTTTGATAGCACCCCAGCATGTATGAGTGTGTGTGTGTGTGTGTGGTGCACAGTTGGAGTTCTTTGCTAAGGCCTGGTGAAGCAGGAAGTCTAGGCTCCTGCTCCCTGCTTTACTGCTGTGGGTGGGAGCGGGGCCACCATTTCTCCTGTGTTTTTGTTTTGTTGGGTGCGGGGGAGGCAGAGGGAGAGGGAGAGGGAAAATCTTCAGCAGGTTCCATGCCCAGCATGGAGCCCAGTGCAGGGGTTGATCTCACCACCCTGAGATCATGACCTGATCTGAAATCAAGAGTCAGACGCTTCACCGACTGTGCCACCCAGGCGCCCCTCTCCTGTGTTTTTTATCTGGAGTAAGTGATTACTGTCTAAAAGTTTTTAGTCTTGGTAGGCTGCCCCCTTCCTGGACTTTGAGAGAACAGGCTTTTGTTGGGGATTTTTTTATTTGTTTGCTCCCGTTGGCATTTCTAGGTTGCCAGCTTCTTCAGCTCTAAGTCTGGTACATATGAAGCTAAGAGAAAACCCAGACAACTCATCACCAGGGTGTGCTTTGGATCCCACAGTCCCTAGTCTGTCCCTTCTCTCCACCTTTCAGGATCGTCTCATGTCTTATATACGATGTCCAGGGTTTTTAGCTGTACTTAGTGGGACCAATAGGAAAAAGTGCATCTAACTCCATTTTCCTAGAAGTGGAAGCCAAGATATAATTTTAAAATACTAGTTGGCTTCATGTCTTTCGAATTGTACAGAGACCTATTTCCCATGGTATGCTAACCTCCCCACCAGAACAGTGTCTGGCACATGGTAAAACTTAATATTCAGTGACTAATGTTCAGTGACTGAATCCCCACTTTACTGATGAGAAAACTTAGGGAATTAAGCCATCTCCCTCAGGTCTCACAGCTGGTAATAGGAAGAACTGGGATTTGAACTAGGGCATTCTGATTCCAAAGCCTGAGCTCTCAGAAGCATCACTGGGGCACTTGTGAAATTCAAGGCCCCTTTTGTTCTCTTAGGACAAAGGACAAGTGAGAGGGAGCCTCCACTTGAGACAGTAACAACAGGACACTTCTCTATTGAATTAACAATGTCGTTGCATTTGCAAGAAAATGTCCAATGCTGTCATCTCTCTTTCCTTCCATTCACTGCCAAACTTCCTGTCTAGCATCTCAATTACTCCTTAAGTCCCTTGCAAATGGGGTTCCACTTCAGTTTCTCTCCTGCTGTTGCCCCTCTTTTCAGCCCCAAGACCAAATGCAACGGTGTCTTCCCAATTCTCACCCTTCTAAATCTTTCTGTAGTGCTTCCTAATGCTGCTCACCACTTCCCGGACTGCACCCCTACTTTTGGCTTCCACTTTCTGTGCTTGCCCTTATCCTGCTGCGTTCTGCTTCCTCTTTCGGTCCCATCCTTGAAATGGCAGTCTCATCCTCAAATCACTTCTCCAAGCCCACGGCCTCAACAAGGCTGGCAATACACTCACTCGCTTGCTCATTCATTTGTTCAGTGTTCATTTATTGGACACCTGCTGTGTACCAGGCACTGTACTACAGTTAGTCAGTTAGTTATGGAGCCATATGACATTTCGACAATATGAATCAAACTTGTAAACTTTCGCGTGCATAGTCTCAATGATCCATTAGATTCTAAAACTACTGAGGGTAAGAACCGTGTTATTGCCATAAAACTAATGCCACCACCTTATATTTATTTGTATTATGGTTTGCTTGAAAGATGGGCTTTCACGTAGTCGGTGATTTTAATAAAAATCCTTTGAATTATTAAATATTAGTTTTTTTCTAAGACCTTTATTTACAAATGCCTCAAAGCAGTTTCATGTGTTCTTGATGTGACACAATGACTTCGAAACCTGTCCAGCCACACAGTCTGAGGCAGACTTAACCTCTCTAAACAAGAACATTATTCTTGTATTCTTGTCACTAGGAGCACCTTAACTTGTGAACCTCATCCCCACACAAGGACTCAACACAAGGCAGGTGTCTTGAGGGTCCTTTGTCTCCTAAGGAGAGGAGGACCTCTTCTTTTTTTTGAGAAACACTGCATGTAGAGCAGAATGTGGCTCTGGGACCAGGCAGCTTGGATTTTTGTGCTAGCTCCTTCACTTCCTAGTGTTTGACCCTTAGCAAGTTATTTAACCTCTCAGTGCCTCTATTTTTTCATCCATAAAATGGGGGTCATGATAATGCCTACTCCCTAGAACTGTCATGAAGATTCAATGAGTCAATACCTGTAAGTGTTTACATAGTACCTGGCACTGAGTAAGTGTTGCATGTGTGTTTGCTCCTTTAATCCATATACACACCTATTTCCCGTTCAGAGAAAACTGCGCCACTCTATTTTATCTGTTGTAATCTTATGACATTAAGGTTTGAATCTCAGACTTTTACATCTTGGATGCTTTACTCATTTCAGGTTATCAAACAACTTTAAGAGAGGAAATACATTTTTATCTCTTTCAACTTCAGCGAATGAGCTTCTAAAAATAAGTGCTGCGTTTCTCCCCACTTTAGGTTATGGAAAACAGAAGGTGTGTGTGTGTGTGTGCGTGTATATACACACACATATACATATATAAACAAAAGAAACAGCACATAAAAATCCATTAATTCAGAAGCTATATTTAAAATAAATGGGCCAGATGGCAGGCAATTAATATACACTAAAATTGTTAATGTCACACATAAAGATTAAAATGTATCAACAACCAGAAGCCAGGCAGAGAATTATTGGTGTCATAATTCGTTTCCATAGCACTTTGCTGTGTAATTCATCCACAATGAAAAACAGAAAAAACCTCTCACACGCGTCTTTTTCTCAGGTTTGTGATTTGGAAGCGTATCGCCCATGATTTTCCCCCACCCTGATCACTTTCCCTATATTATTTGTCTAAGTCAGAGGAAGAAAATGATCTCAGAAGAGCAGCAAGCAATAAAAAAAAAAAAAATTCTATTCCAGGGAAACAAGATCCAGACTCACCTCCAGATCACTTAGCGGCGGAATTTCCACGCCCAGTAAAACCTGCTCCTTTGCTTCTGTTAGTACCGTAGGGTTCTGCGCAAGCCTGAGGCAGACTTCACCAGCACAGCGCCCCCTTGTGCAGCCAGCGTCACTGCCTCGCGCGCCCCCGCGGGCTGTCCTGGGGGCCCCGGGCCTGCAGAGGGGTTGAAGAGGTTGGCCATTCACCAGGGCTGACTCAGCGGCCTCTGCAGCTTCTCCGTGAGGGTTTCAGGGTCCTGCATCCTGTTCAGAGGGCAAGGGAAAGGGCTCATGGGCTGAATATAGCTAGCCTGGCTCCATGTGGCTCAAAGTAGCTCCTGGCAGAATTCCTGCAGGAATGAGTTTGGATGGTGTTAGAGTCACGTCCCTCCTCCTTTCGGAGGTGGTGGCTGGAGGGGCCTGTGGGAATCTCGAGGGCAGCCATCTGAAGCCATTCCTGGCCCGGGCTCAGCTCCAGCCATGCCCAGGGCACCTTGGAACCAGCTGTGCCTCGGGGCCAGCCCTACGTCCGAGTCTCGGGGTGGAGACCCTTTCATGGGCTTTTGGTGAGAAAGGAGCTACGCTGGCAGAGAAATCAGTACCAGGCACAGGGGTTTTCTTGCTTCTCATACCCACTTCTTTCAAGTCTTCTTTCATTCGGCACACACTGGTTTTATCTTCAAGGGAAAGGAGGAACACAAGATGCGGGTTTGCACCTCAACAACGTTTAACCCCTCTTGGCCAGAATTTAATCTGTGTGTGTCTCTGCCGCAGCACGACGGCCGTCTCGATGTGCAGTAAGATGACAGTTTCCTTGCCCGGCGTATCTCCTGCCTTCCCCATCCGGGCTACTCACTAAGACCCAGGGCCTTCATGTTGGGCTGCCCACTTTGCAGCCCCACCTGGACCTGCCTAGGGCTGCTCCCCCGGCGAGAGCCCGCTCAGCCCCCATCAGAACCAAGCTATCCTTCGTTCCTTTCCCCACACATCTTCATATTCATCGTTGAAGCCATCATATCCTTTATACTAATCTACATCTTATAGTACATTTTGAGAGGCATTGGGTATCTGTTGGTACTGAGTTAACCTTGTGCCAGAGGCCTCAGGTGCGGAAGCAAAGCTGTGACGGACGCTGAGATTTGGGGGTGTCTGGGTAGTTGGAGAAAGGGAGTTGAACTGACTCTGCTTCTCAGCTTACAGGTTTCCTATTAGGGCTCAGAAGCCCTGCCCAGCATTTCCTTCTGAAGAGAGACCTTTGTGATGAGCCCAGCCTCTTTCCAGAACTTTCCAAGGCAAAGAAGGACTTATTGCTCCTGGCTCTGCTGCAAGGCAGAGTGAAGCAGCCACATGGGCATTCCTGGGACACAGGTGACCAAGTTGGCTTGATCCACCAATCTGAGACCAGGTGTGTTTGCACTATGGTGCAACCCTCTGCTTCCTCAGGCCTGTGTGCAGGACGGGAGTGTCATTCATTGAAGGCGCAGAACAAGGGTGATTCCAAATACCTCCACAGGCAGCAAGAAAGTGGCGCACAGCTGTGAGGACAATGGGTGGTGGGCACTTGGAAGAAGAGCGAGGCCCCCGGGTTGGGGGGAAAGAGAGAATCCACAGAGTAAAAGAGACTTAAAAGCTTATCAGCCAATCCCAATCTGTGGCCTAATTTGAATTCTGATTCAAATAAACTAGTTTTTTTTTTTAATGGAAATGTGAACCTGACTTGATATGAATAATATATCACTCAATTTTTAAGGCATAATAATGGTATTGTGCTTTTGTGTTTAAAAAAGAGTCCTTATCTTTTGAAATTCATACTGAAATATTTATAATGAAAGATGTGATGTCTGGAATTTGCTTCAAAATCACAATCACAGGGAGAAGTGGGTGCAGGCGGAAAAAGACAAGATGGACCATGATTTGATCGTTGCCGAGGCTGCGTGATGGGAACATGGGTGTCCATTATGTTCTTCCTACCCTGGCTTATTTTTTAAGTTCTCTATAATAAGAAGTTTAAAAAAAAAGAAAAGAGGAAAGAAAACAATATATTCCAGCTGACTGGTCTTAACACTGCCAGGGCTACATATGAGTATATGAAGAGAACCGGAGAAGACTTGGGGTTGCTGAGCTGTGTGGCTCCTCTGGTGCCCTCTGACCCCTAACGGGGGTGACCTTTGACCTGGGGCTGGGGTTTCTAACCCTCTGCACTTCCCTTCCTGAACATTCACAAAAAGTGGTCCTGGGTTTCCAACGACCTGAAAGGCAGGTTTCTAGCTCTTCCAGCCTCAGTATGTCTGAAACCACGCAGCTTCGTGCTCTCGCTCCAAACTCCCCATTTCTATGAATAGTTGAGTAGGTCCCCTGCTGCTGTCACAGACTAGAGCCACCCTGCCGAGCCGTCGTCAACCACCCGCTCCTTTTCTCTCTGTATATCCATGTATTTGGCAGGTTCTATGGATTCTTCTCTCACAGCGGTTCTCAGACTCACCTCTTCCTTTCCGCCCTTACAGCGATCCTCCAATCCCAGATGTGGATTCTGTCCTGTGTGCCTTTCCGTCCCCACAAGTTCCCTGCCCTTCCTGCCATCCTTCCAGCCATCCCCCTGCCCCTGACCATTAGAGAGTGCCATGGCTCAACAGCCTGAAGACAAAAGAGGGGGAGTCATGACATAGGCGTTGCAAACCCCGAATTCTACCCTGACAATCTTGAAAGAGTCTCATTCAAAGGAACTTGGAACGATGTTTATCAGGCAGCCAATAAAAAGGGCAGCACAGCTCCACCAGAGCCTAACGTGTAAAACATTACTTCTCACCAATTGTTGATAGGTCCACAACACCCCAGACCTGGGTGATCAAGAGGCAGGATCCAAGGTCACAAGGATCGCATTCAAGTGGGTCAACAGACAAATGAAAACTCAAATGACAGAAGAAGGAAGATCCAGAGATGCCTGCTAATGTCTCTAATATGTCCTACAATACATCAGATCTTCTAAACCAAGGACAGAAGATTTGACAAATCACTTTCAGATTTGTTCATTCATATGAAGTTGTACAAAGGTGTACCAAAAAATCACACTTAGTTATACACTTAAAAATCTTTACTAAGGAAAAATTATATTAAATGAAACGAACTATTCAGGAAAATTCAGGCTATGAGGTCACCAGGAACAGCCAGCCTCAAAATGCTTGAAAATAAAAATGATTTATTTGAGGCCCCAAAACAGACATTATTTTATCAGCCTAGATTAGCACCCCCTTTTTTGAGAAGGGATTTTCTGCTTCCCAGGCCAATCATAAGCTTCTCTTGGGGCAAGGGTGGATAGATGAACTAATCAGTATTTCCCTATAATTTTCTAGTTGGTTCTGGTAAGGAAGGCTCCTCTTTCCTCTTTGGAGGAAATGAAGGATGTAGCCATTCAGGATGTGAGTCTTGTGTAACCAGCCAGCCAGCCAGCAAGAGTGAAGCCAACATAAGACAGATTTGAGGGACTGGAATTCCTGGTTCCAGGCATGACTGAGGCCAGCTGCACCCCCACTCCTCTAGTTGCTTGGGCTTAGAAAACTTTTGCTTAACTAGCTCTAGGGGGTTTTGTCAATTACCACAAGGGAAGCCTCGACAAACACAGATCAGTGGTCATGTGAGCTGGGCAAGGTAACCTCAATGAAATCGAAACAATAAAAGAAGAGAGCCACTTGCTGGGTCTCCCAGAAGGCCAGTGGAATTACCCCAACTCTTTAAAAGCTTTAAACAAGGATAGTGACTCATCCCTCCTAGAAAATGACCTGGTTGTGTCATAAAAGGAGTCGATTTTAATACGAGGACTCAAAGATCCTTTACCTAATGTTACATCATGAGAAAAATCAAGCTTTGACCAGAAAGAGGTAGTCCCGGCCCCCCCACACAATTTTCTCAAATTCTTAATAAAAACTGCGTATCTCAGGCAGAAGTTCTCTGAGGCCAGATTTTCCACTAACATTCAAATGCTGGTTCTCTCAAGTTCTTCCTCTGCTCATGACCTCTAGGGCAGCTGTGTCGCTTGCAGGGTAATTTCCAAATGCCTCAGCTGGGCAGTCGGGACTTCTAGAATTGGGCTTGATCAGAGCAAGGAAGAATGTGTGTATATTAAGCCATGTATATATATTATATATGTATATATAAATATTTCTACATGTCACCTTCTGTATCTATATTAAAAAACATGAGTTTTTAAGTTAAACATGAGTTCATACTATGTCTCCCAATCCAATCATAATATGTCTGTAACCTCCCACTCGAACAGAGGGAAATCTGGCTCCTCCTATCCGCCATCATTTATTTAATTGCTGAATTCCAACATACATGAATAGTGGTTTCAGAATTAACTTGTAGCACCTTGGGAAACAACTATATCAACTAGAGCATGGCACTTATGTGTAGTTACTTTTGCCTTTAGCTTTACAGACTCTAATCATTTCCAAAATTAATTAGGTCAGCACTTTTTCTCCTATCCCCTCCAGCGAGGTTGTTTCATACATTTACAAAGCAGTCAGATGCTTTGCTCACATTCCATATTCCATCCTGGGATTCCCCCAACCTCCTAAATGATGTGTTAAAAAATCTGCATACATTAAGGTTCATTCTTTGCGCTGAAAAGCTCTACAGGTTTTGACAAATGCATAGTAGCATGCATTCACCATTATAGTATCACATAGAATAGATTACTTTGAGTAAAATTTCAGACATCCTGTCATTTCAGCAGTAAATATTTAGTATATACCTCTAAAAGATAAAGACACTTTTAAAAAATAAAAATTTAAAAAAAGGTAACAGTTTGTTTAAATTAGGATACAGAGAAATCCCAATATCACCCTTCATATTGTTCTTGATGTCCTTAGTCTCTCCTTGATTTGAGTCCAATACCTGGCTACAGCTGGGGTGCGATCTGGCTAGAACATCTATTCAAACTAGTGGATTTGTACGCATATCCCATTAGGAGCCATTCACCTTCATTTGGTACCACTACCTTGGCTTGATACCAATTCAGCTGGCTTTCTACGTAAATGGACTCAATTACATAGATGGCAAACTCCACAGTAGGTGAGACAATTAGAAATCTAAAACCCCCTCTCACATCAGACCCAGAAAGGGAGGTTCCTTTTTGCACCAAACAACACTTGGGTACCTACCATGAGAGTGAAGATTTTATAACTGAACTTTCACAGAAATAGAACTTGAGAAAGTACTAGGGGGTAAAGGGAATATATTTAGAGGCTGCCTTACTTTCATAGATCTTATTTTAAGTATAGTATAGAGGCTCAGGTCCAAGTAATTTTGGTTTCGAACTCCTTGATGACCTCTATACTAAAAACTTCATTGCTTGGTCTAGAACCACACTTGGTAAATGTGCAACAACATTACAATACCATCTGACAACTCCTTCATGGTGTCTTGGTCAAAGACAGATTTCTGATGGCCTCTAATAACTGGGATCAGATTTGTAGCACAAAAGCCTATTGGCTGTCACCTATATATCGGACAGAGATCTGCCATCTTGGTAAACTAATGCTTGCCTTCAGGATCATCCAGGATCCACCTGACCCATAAAATTCCCCTAGATTATGTGATCCTAAGAATGAGAAAAACTGGATTTTGATCTGAGTTCAAAAACTTTCACCGCTCAAAAGGAATCTGGGGCTATCTTTTCCAATGTCCCTTCATTCCATTCTTTACAAGGCCTGAAGAATGAGAAAAATCCCCTGAACTTTGGCTCAGAGAATAGCAAGAGAGCTAGACACCGTCACTAAGATGATGAAAAACCTCATCCAGGTTCATAAAATCAGACGGGTGGTGGTAGAGTATAGAACGCTCTAGATACAATAGAGGCCTCCCAAGGTGGAACATAGGTCATCTCAGAGGAGTGTTGCACCTGCATTCCTATAGACCTCTTCAGAATCTTAAACATTATTAAAAAGATCTGAGAAATAAATGTGGAAATCAGGAGAATAGGTAATTTAATTAATACCCCTGTCTCTGGTTCCACAGGCTCTGCAGATTGGGGATGGAACTGGTTCTCTGGCATAATTTTGAGTAAATTGGCTCTTGGTTTAGAAATGGACGACACACTGATCACGATCTATTCTGCTAATATTTGTCTGTGTTGTAGTTACCAAATGGGTGACTTCCAGAGTCCATGCTAATGCATAGCGGTTGTCCTATCAGATGAGCCGCAGTTTATCTCACAATGGAAGGAATGAGAACCTTCCTTTCATCTGACTATAGGCTATGTTCTCTGAACTGCCTTCAGATCAACCAAGATTATGGTGAAGATCTGGATTTCACAGATGAATGTCCTACGGGCTGACACTGTCTGCTCGTGGCCAGAAAGGGACTGAAAGAGAAAAACCTGACTGATACTTAAGAGTAAAAACCAGCTCAAATTGAGACAGAAAAAAGCAGTCCTACCTTTAACTGCAGTGGGAGGACAGACAGATTGGGCCAGCTACAAAATAAACAGAAAACATTTTTTTTCTCTCAAGACTGCAAAATGTCATAATACTCCTCTCTTTGGGCGATTATTGATTTGTACCAATGACGCCCCCAGACCTACCTTGCTACTTACATAGATGACTGTGGACAGCCCATTCCTCAGCCACAAACAGCTCTCAATTCTTAGGTAATCCCTGCTTCTAATGTTGCCCAAGAAACAGCAATCAATCCAGAAACGGCCCTTTCCTGTACACGCTCCTCAGAATCCTGACAGAAGATGCTTCCTTCCTTTCTCTCGTCCTCTGGGAGTGCCCTCCCTCGCCGCCATCAGGTCCTCACAACCTCGTGTCCCCACACCAAGTCCCCTACACCAAGTAAGGTGTTACCCCAGGCAGGTGTTCGCCATCCTCGCGGTGCGCCTGCGCCCTCCGCAGTTTGTGGGTTACCAGGGGCCAAATAAAACAGTTCATGCTGGGCACCTGGGTGGCTCGGTCGGTTCAGCGTTTGCCATTGGCTCAGGTCATGATCCCGGGGTCTTAGGATCCCGGGCTCCCTGCTCAGCGGGGAGTGTGCTTCTCCCTTTACCGCTCCCGCCTTCTCTCTCTCTCTCTCTCTCTCTCTCAAATAAATAAAATCTGAAAAAAACCAAACACCAACCCATGCTTACACCTTGCCCTGTCTCCTTTCTATAATGTTTTTTTCTGGTTCCGGCTGCTTCTTACACATTTGTGGGCGCCCCCATTTCTGCTCTCCAGAGTCTTCAACCCTATAGCGGGCGCCTGGTACTTTTTTTTCTTTCTTGGAGGAAGGCACTCTGTTCCTTTCCCATTTCCCCTAAAGTCCCCTCCCCCCCACCTTTTCCTCATTCTCTGATTTGGGCTATGACAACTGTTCCTCGCACTTTTCTGGCCGCTGTGTCGTTTCCCTACCTTTCTCTCCTTGACCTAAGCGCTTCATCTAAACCGCGGGGCCGCCAGAAACCTGCTTGCCGTTTAAAACCTTGCTTTGCCTTGCTCCTTTCTTCACATGCTTTTAATTTACAACATTTTAAAAGCATTTCTCGCCATTCTGTGCTTCCTTGAAAAGGGATCCAAATACCCGTCCGTTGTGCTTTTATTTTACTTTGCATTTCTCTGTACGGCCCAGTCGCCGAGGGCTTGGTGCCGCTAACCCACCGCCCGAACCCACCGCCCGAACCCACCGCCCGAACCCACCGCCCGAACCCACCGCCCGAACCCACCGCCCGAACCCACCGCCCGGCCTCGGAGGTCCGGTTTCCACTCTTTTTTTTTTTTTTTCTTTTTAGATTTTATTTATTTATTTGACAGAGATAGAGACAGCCAGCGAGAGAGGGGAACACAAGCAGGGGGAGTGGGAGAGGAAGAAGCAGGCTCATAGCAGAGGAGCCTGATGTGGGGCTCGATCCCAGAACGATGGGATCACGCCCTGAGCCGAAGGCAGACGCTTAACCGCTGTGCCACCCAGGCGCCGCGCCGGTTTCCACTCTTAACACAAGGTCCGCAGCGAGGCGGCGTCTTCCGACTTGGGTTTCACAACCTGCAGTCTTGCTTGCACATTCGGTTCAGGGCCGGGGAGGGGCACGCACCCGATTACAACAAAACGCGGTTTCTCAAGACTCCCCTCCCCCAGCTAGCTAACTGTGGAAAACCCGGCCTCGCCCGGGCCGTGGGGAGAGGAAGGCAACGGTCCCCGCGTGGGGGTGAGGGTGGGGGTGGGTGTATCTTCCCGCAGGTGCCCGCCCTTGCCGCCTGCAGCGCCCTCTGCAGCCCTCCCCGCCGCAGGGGCCGCGGAGTCCAGGGCGCCCACCTGGCTTGACAGCCTCTAATGGCTGCGACCGCTCTCTCACCTCTGTGGCAGACTCGCCCATCTTGGGCCCCTAGGCCCCTGGCCGGACTGGAGGGAGACAGGCATGCCATTAGATGGCGTCCCAAAGTGAGGCACCCCCATCCTTGCCCGTTCTAGGTCTTTCTAGATTCCTTCCAGAAACTGGAAGTGGAAGGATCAAAGTCGTTACTGGTCCCAGATTGTGCAACAGTTGGCTATTCTTCCATTGTACACTGTCTGGTTGGATTCGGCTCCTTTCTACCCCGACTTCACTGAATTCCCTGCCCGCACACCCACCCGGCCGTCTCCCGTGCGTTGCAAGCCCACCAGGATGGGTCTGCGGGGGCAGCTTCTCGCGGCAGGCTCCCCGTTTTCATAGCGCGCCGCAGATGCTGACTCTGTTACACAGTGACCTAGGGCTTTGGCTTCAGAAATCGGCTGTAGGTTATTTTCAGCTGCATCGCTTTCCTAAAGATTCCTCTGAAATTCCCTTCCAGTGTCACTTGATATAGAATGTATCTACATTATAAACTACTTAGGAGAAAAAGGAAGGGGGAGTTGTCAATATTCTTACTCCTCACATTTCATAACAGAATTTTCCCCCTACAATTTATCTCTCCAAACATCCTCTTAAACCTCAGAGCTCCTGTGCATGTAGTGTGGGCGGAAGCAGTCATTCTGGGGAAGAGGGAGTGACAGCATGGCTGTGGCCGGCTCACTCCCTTCAAACCCAGCAGTCCCCTCCATAGCAGGCGTGACATGTGCCACCCCCGGTAATGGGCACGTCCTTTCCAGGCTGGCCAAGGTCCTCAGGATCCCTCGTGCTTGCGCAGTTCAGTGTGACGTCTGTGGGGCTCAGAACCAGCTCTTCTATCATGTGTGTTTTCTGTGAAAATATTTTGAAAAATATTATTCTTAATTAACGCCACCAAAGTGGGGCCTGTGTTTTGTGTTTAAATACTGGCCCCCCACTTATGACACGATTGTGCAGTTTTACTGGACTTCCCTTCCTGCTGGTTGGGTAAATATCTGACACCTGAGAGTCCCCCTACCTTGGGCTCTTCCCAGCCTTTCCTCTGGGGTATCTTCCCCCACCTCCTGTGTCCCCCACAGTGGGAGGGCTCCAGACCTTGTGCCTCAGCAGAGGTCACCTCCTGACTGGTGTGGTAAATTCTCCTTATTCTATATTTCGGATCACATTGGAGTCTACCCAATGGGCCCCCCTCCCCAAATATCCCATGGTGCTGGGGAGAACCCCCTCTTCGGTTTCTATGCACAGGAAGTGGCCCTCTCTGTATCACATTAGAGGTTTCCTTGTAGAGGCCCCATCTCTAGAATTTTCCATTCCCAGGCCACTTAAGTAGCATGGTCCCACCTGCTACTCAAGCGTCATAATGTTAATATCCTTCTCCTGTTCTGCTTTATTTCATGTTCTACTGGTGTCTCCAGCTCTACGCTCCAACATCTCTTTTCTTGGAGACTTGAGATTCCGACAATGAACCTATAATCCTTCCTCACCTTTCCGTTATTAATTCTCCTGGATGGTCTCCCTGCCCTCCTTTTCCTCCTCTGCAGGCTTAAGACAGAATTGAGTCATGGTCCTCTCATTTCCTCTCAGCAGCTCTCTTCTCCCACTCTTTCTTGTTGCTGCTCTCGTTTATTGCCTACAGTTATGAAAGTCACCAGTCCCATTCTCCAAACACCTGCCCCAAGCTGAGTTCTATCTTCTTTATTTTCTCCTGGAAGCTTTTCCAGAAATACTCCATCCTTTTACATATCTCCCCACCCCAATTCTTCCCTTCATTCTTTCAGACAAATGAAAATAACCCATTCGTTCCTCTTCCCTTTTCTTTCGTATGCCTTTCAAGCAAGCCCAGCTCTGCCCACCTCCTTCTAATTTTGTCACACTCTTGGGCAATTGGCCTCACTGCATGCTAACCGTAAACAACTGCTGTTGTTCATCTTCCACATTTACACTTTCTCCCTTGCAGCTGGACCAATGTTCCCAGCGTCACCTTGCGCTCAAGCACTTTCAATCACACCTGTGTGTCTTCCACTGTCTCTAAATGCAATTATCTAGCATGTGGTTAACCTCAAGTTCCCGTCTGATATACTTTGATTCCATACTAATCATCTCCAAGCTCGACACCCAAACTCAGTCAGCACCTTTTATTAGGCTCACAAAGCCTCTTAAAGTAAATAATAAACTCTCCTATATCCATCCTTACCTGTAGAAATAGTATCCAAAATACAACCGACCCTTGAACAATACAGATTTGAATTGCACGGGTCTACTTATATGCAGATTTTTTTTCAGTAAATATATTGGAAAACTTTTGGAGATTTGTGATAATTTGAAAAAAGTTACAAATGGCATAGCCTAGAAATATTTAAAAAATTAAGTGTGTCACGAATGTATAAATATATGTAGATTCTAGACTATTTTATCATTTCCTACCATATACATGAATCTATTATAAAAAGTTAAAATTTATCAAAATTTATCCACACGAGCACTTACAGACTGTACGTGGTACTATTTGCTTGGAGAAAAAAGTAAACAAGTGGAAAGATGCAGTATTAGATCATAACTGCATAAAATCATTGTAGTACTAATAATTTCATGGCCATCTCCTGTTGCTATTACATTGAGCTCAAGTGTGGTATCTGCTTAAAACGTCATGTGATGATAATTATCTCCGTGAAGAGTTTGTCTCTCCAGCAAATTGTGTATCACTGTAAAAACTGATCTCGCTGTTCCCACGTATTTTTCATTGTGGTTAGTACCGTACCTTAAACATCGAATAACATCATGAGACCCATATGAAGTGCCACTAGTGATGTTGCACATGCTCCCAAGAAGCAGAGAAAAATTGTGACGTTACAAGAAAAAGTTGAATGGCTTGATACGTCCACAGATTGAGGTCTGCACCTGCAGTGGCCCACCATTTCAAGATAAATTAATCCAGTGTAAGGATCATTGTAAAAAAAGAAAAGAAAAGAAAATCTGTGAAGCTATGCTGCATCTATGCCAGCAGGTTGCAAAAACCTTGCACTCTTTGCAAAATACCTTTTTATCTCATACTGAAAATGCAGCCTTTATGTGGGTATAGTATTGTATAAGAAAGGCATACCCATGTACTCTAATATGATTCGAGAAAAAGTGAAGTCATTATATGACAACTTGAGGCAAAAGGAAGGTGAAAGATCTCAAGCTGGAGAATTTAATGCCAGCAAAGGATGGTCTGATAATTTTAGAAAGAGGTTTGGCTTAAAACATGTCAAGATAAGACGAGAAGCAGCTTCTGCTGGCTGAGAGGCAACTGATGAGATCCCAGACGCCACTAAGAAAATCATTGAAGACCGTGGAAAGATGCTCAACATCCTTAATCATCAGGGAAATGTAAATTAAAACCACAATGAGATACCACTTTACACCTGTCAGAATGTATCAAAAAGAAGAGAAATAACAAATGTTGGTGAAAATGTGGAGAATTAACCCTTGTGTACTGTTGATGGGAATGCAAACTGGTGCAGTCACTGTGGAAAACAGTATGGAGGTTCCTCAAAAAGTTAAAAATAGAATGACCATATGATTCAATAATTCCACTACTGGCTATTTACCCAAAGAAAATGGAAACACCAGCTCAAAAAGATACATGCATCCCTATGTTTATTGCAGCATTATTTGCAATAGCAAAGATATGGAAGTAACCCAAGTGTTTACTGATAGATGAGAGGATACGGAGATGTGCCATATATGTATCCATCTAGGTTGCTGAAATGGCAAGACCTCATTCTTTTTTATGACCAAGTTATTCTCTATTGTATTGGTCATAAAAAGAATGAGATCTTGCCATTTCAACAACCTGGATGGACCTAGGGGGTATTATGCTAAGTGAAATAAGTCAAAGACAAATACCATATAATTTCACTTACATGTATAATATAAAAACCAAAACAAACATTTAAAAAAAGCAGAAACAGACCCATAAATACAGAGAATAAACTGATGGATGCCAGAGGGGAAGGGTGTGAGGCGATGGGCAAAATGGGTGAAGGAGAATGGGGATACAGACTTCCAGTTATAGAATGAATAAGTCACAGGGATGAAAGGTACAGCATAGGGAATGTAGTCAATAATGTAATGGCATTGTATGGTGACAGATGGTAGCTACACTTGCGGTGTCCATAGCATAACATAAGAGTTGTTGAATTACTATGCTGTGCACTGAAACTAATGTAACGTTGTGTGTCAACTATACTTCAATTGAAAAGGAAAAGAAAATCATTGAGGAGCCAGGATATGTACCCCAAAACTTTTTCTTTCTTCCTTTTTTTAAAGTGAGCTCAACTCCCAGTGTGGGGCTCAAACTCATGACCCCAAGATCAAAAGTGCCATGCCTGCCAGGTGCCCCTGCCTGGAAATTTTTTAATGCAGATGTTAAGTGTCCTGTTCTGGAAAAAAAAATGCCACAAAGGACATTTATTAGTAAAGAAGATAAGTGAGCACCAGAATTTAAGGCAGGAAGTCTGTTTAGCACAAATGCAGTTGGGTTTATGATCAGGCCTGCCCTTACTAATAAAGTTGCTAACCCCCAGCTTTGAAGGGAAGAGATAAACACCAGCTGTCAGGCTTTTGGTTGTAGAACAAGAAGGCCTGGACGATGAGAAATGCTTTTCTGGATTTGTTCTATCAATGCTTTGTCCCTGAAGTCAGGAGTATCTTGCCAGTAAGGGACTGCATTTTAAAGTTCTTTTATAGGACAAATATCCCAGGCCACCCAGAACCCCATGAGTTCAAAAGTGAAGGTGTCAAAATAATCTACTTGTCCTCAAATATAACGTTTCTAGTTCAGCCTCTAGATCAGGGAGTCCTAAGGACTTTTATTTATTAATTTAAAGATTCTATTTATTTGACAGAGAGAAAGAGTACAAGGAGGTGGAATGGCTGGGAGAGGGAGAAGCAGGCTCCTGCTGAGCAGAGAGCCTGACATGGGGCTCAGATCCCAGGACCCTGGGATCATGACCAGAGCAGATGCTTAACCAACTGAGCCACCCAGATGCCCCCATAAGGACCTTTAAAGCTCATTACACACGGTACTCTATGGAGAAGACTGTCAACACTATGGAGGAGAACCCCAACAGAGAGAAAAACATTAAAGTTTGGAAGGGTTACACCACTGAAGATACTGTTGTTACAGAAAAAGCCATGAAAGCCATCAAACCTGAAATAATAAATTCCTGCTGGAGAAAACCGTGTCTAAATGTGCATGATTTCACAGGATTTCCAACAGACCCAACAAGGAAATCATGAAAGAGATTATGGATATAACCAAAAAGGGGTGGGGTTGGGGTGAGGTGAAGGGTCTCAAGATATGGGTCTTGGAGAAATTCAAGAGCTAAGAGACACCACGCCAGAGGAATTAACCGAAGATGACCTAATGGAGACGAGTGATTCCAAACCAGTGCCAGACGACGAGAAAGGAGACATAGAAGAAGCTGGGCTAAAACACAAATTTACATTAGACAATCTGGCAGAAGGGTTCTAGTTACTCAAGACTGCTTTTGACTTCTCTTATGACATGGGCCCTTCCATGATATGGGCATTGAAACTGAAGCAAATGGCGGAAGAAGGATTGGTACCCTATAGAAATATTTTAGAGAAATAAAAAGCAAGAAAGTCACACAGAAATTATGACATATTTCCATGAAGTTCCACTAAGTGTGCCTGCCTGTCCTGCCTCCTCCTCCTCTCCCCCCCACCTCCTGCGTCTCTGCACCCCTGAGAGAGCAAGACCAACCCCTCTTCTCCTGAGCCCTGTGAGGAGGGGAAGGATGAAGACCTTTATGATGATGCACTTTCACTTAATGAATAGTAAATAATCGTCATGCTGTGCAGTTAAAAAACTTCTCTGTGGTGTACGTGTGTGAGTGTCTTCGTGTGAGAACCTAATAACTATGCAGCAAGAACTGCAGGAGACATTTTTGTGTCATCATCATCATCACTGCCCAAGTATTCATCTCGTAGACCGTCACGTGCAAGACTCATACGAAGTAGAAGCCTATCCTTACGGGCATAGAGTGAGTGACTGTCTTCTTTCTCTTTCTTTCTTTTTTCTTTCTTTTTTCTTTCTTTCTTTCTTTTTCTTTCTTCCTTCCTTTCCTTTCTTCTTCTTTCTTCTTCTTTCTTTTTTTCTTTTTTTTTTCTTTCTCTTTCTTTCTTTCTTTCTTTTCTTTCTTTCTTTCTTTCTTTCTTTCTTTCTTTCTTTCTTTTTCTTTCTTCCTTCCTTTCCTTTCTTCTTCTTTCTTCTTCTTTCTTTTTTTCTTTCTTTTTTCTTTCTTTCTTTTTCTTTCTTTCTTTCTTTCTTTTTCTTTCTTTCTTTCTCTTTCTTTCTTTTCTTTCTTTCTTTCTTTCTTTCTTTCTTTCTTTCTTTCTTTCTTTCCTCTCTCTCTCTTTCTTTTTTGAGAGAGAGAGAGTGCACATGAGTGGGGAGGGGCAGGGAGGGACAGAGGGAGAGAGAGAGAATCCCAAGCAGATTCTACGCCCAGTGCGGAGCCTGATGCAGGGCCCGATCTAACGATCCCGAGATCACGACCTGAACCAAAATCAAGAGTTGGATGCTTAATAGACTGAGTCACCCAGGTGCTCCAAGTGAGTGATATTTAATATAAAATTCATAATGTGTTACTTATCTGTTTTATAACCTTGCTTTCAAAGAATTACATTACCATAGGGTATGCCTCTCACAATTGGAGAAACTACACATCAGTCTATCATTATAGGCAAGTGGTTTTTAAAAATGTAACAATGTTTCTAGTACTGTATTATAAATATGACTGCAATATGGTATGCCATAAACATTTTATAACCATTCATTAGTGTATAGGCTGGGCTACTGGGCAGCAGTCCTACTATTACAGTAGGCTACCACAAAGCAGTCGTACTGCTGCTTCTTCACCGACCCATGCATTGTTTTATTTGTAAATAAGAATTTCTTGTTCACATTATCTTTTCATTTTTGATGTCTAGTGTGAATAATATATAATGGCTGCGGTGTTTGCATCTTATAAGACAATATTGATGTAGCTAATGACAGATGATTCATCTTTACAAGATTTACACATTCATCTTTACACATTTACAATGTGATGTAAACTTACGGTATCTATAAATACGGTATAGTACTGTACATGGATTTTCTCTTCCTTATGCTTTGCTTAATAGTTTGCTTTTCTCCAGCTTACTTTGTTTTAAGAAAACAGTATATAATACTTATGCAAAATGTTTGTTGATTGACTTTATGTCTTCTGCTCTATCAGTAAATTTTGTGGGGAGTCAAAAGTTATAGTGGATGTTCCAACGTATGGGGGTCAGCACCCCATCCTCTGTGTTGTTCAAGGGTCAACTGTATATTAATTTACAGTCGGACTCGACAACTTGCTTTGGCTGAAATTAAGATAATTTGGCATCTTAGCAACTGGCCAAGTGAAAGCTGCTTTTTAATATTTTGTCATTGACTCTTTCTGCTTTTAATACCCTAAAAGCTACTACGAAATAGTCCAAGTCACAAAAGCTATTTCTAAACCACAAGATGTAAAATGTCAAACTATCACCGTAAACTTGATGTTATCATTGGTACTTCCCTATTATGGAATATAGGGAAATCATTAACAATTTTATAAGTCATTTATGTTTCTACATCAGACATGCTTTTCATTCTTTTATTCAGGCAAGGAAAGCAACAGGGGAAAACCTGACTTCCATTAACACAGGTTTTAGCGTCCATACTGACAGACTTAGATAAAATGGCCCTGAGAAATGCTTTTAAAAGATAGAAGCCTATAAAATTTGGAGTCATTACTCTCCCAAATATGCTTTGTTATACCAAGTTAAAATAAACTGGTTTCAAAAAAAGCTGGGTATTCAAAAATATAATCTCTCTTAACCTCATTGTCCTTGCTCTAGCAGTTTGCTCTGCTTTTTCTATTTCTTGACACATTACTCTGTATAATTATTGTCATTTAATTAGCAACATTCCCTTTGTACATGTGAATACCAATGTTTCTGTTTACAGATTATATTTTCCTGAAATATACCATGATGTGTCATACTGGCTCAAAGACAGATGTAGAATTGTATATAATAGTGGCCACTTATTTTTCCTATGGCAGAAATACATTTTCAAGTAATTTCTAGAGGACTGTGTGCTTCAAACCCACTTCAAGGCTTTTCACTAAAACCCTCTCAAAATTTAGTAAATTTCATTCATGAACTCCTCATCCAAATTGAGGTCCTAAGTCTTCTCCCTCAAGCTTATTCTCTGTCAGAGTCACACCACTGTTAAAGTAAGTTGATTTGTGATTTACTTAGAAGTTGAACTGAAGCTCTGGAAATAACTTTGCGCCTTTACTTTCTAATCTTCATCATGAAATAAGAATAACTGGAAACCACCTGGCTTGTCTTGGGAAAGCTAGCCCTCGGGTGCTGTGACCAATGTCCACTGACTTGGTGTAAAGCAGAGGGTTTCAAGCCCCTGAGGTCTTGGCAGGGGTGGAGTCAGAACAAGTGAGGGGTGGGCCTGGTTCCTGTTCTCCAACCCTCCCTTCAGCCAGAGTAGCTCACACCTGTAGTTTTATCAGTCTGATTTGTACATGCTGCCATTGAGTTTGTTTTGCTCGCTTCCTTGCTCTTTTTTCTCTCTGCCACCTCCTGCCTTTCTTTTTCTAGGAGGTATGGAATGTGCAGCCCTTCCCTTCTTCTGCACGATTCTGCCATTAGGTGGGCCAGAGCAAGGCAGGGGTCTGCGCAAAGGGGCAGCTGGTGTAGGGTGTCAGAGACTAGAGGAGAGTGTGCAGAGGGGGTGTGAAGGGTGGGGGAGGGTAGATAGCCTGGTGCAAGGAGTCAGAGCCCAAAGGGGGCAAGGTGTCTACATGGGGGGAGTGGCTTGGCATGGTGGTTGGAGCCTGAGCGGAGTGAAGAGAGAGGGTATCCTTCCATGGGGGCAGCTTGGCACATAGTTCTATATCCCAAGCATGGCAAAAAGGGCAGTCGTGCAGGGGGAAGACTGGGGGCCTGGAGTCAAAGCTCAAGCAGGATGAAGAAGGGGCTCAGGCAGGTGAATGAGGGGAGTCAGAGACCAAGCAGGGTGAAGTATCTGTGTGTGTGGGTGACTCAGAGCTAGGCAGGGTGAGGACTGTCCCCACAGAGAGGGAGTCCACTGATGAGGACTGGAACCCAAGTGTGGAGAGTATCCTTAGGTGAGGGCAGCCCAGGAGGTTTTAGACAACAGAGGGTGAAGATGTTCACAGGGGGTGGGCATGGGGGAGGCCCAGCATGGGGTGTTGGAGCCTAAGTGGGATAAGGGGGGCATCCATGATGGGAACAGCCTGGTATGAAGCATCAGAGCCCGAGGGGGTTAGAGGTATCCATGTGAGAGAGAGGTAGCAGTGGTGATGAGAGACAGGTTACAAACAGGGAGACTGATCAAATAATTTAAATATAGTAAAGCTAATGCGACTCAGTCTTCCACAGTCAGAGAAGAGAGAAACCCTATAGTGTTGTTACGTTTGGAGATACCAGTATGAACTCATGGATTTCAATAGAGAGAGAGAAATCTAGATCTAAATGTGTGTATGTCTATATGCACATACATATGTTCCCTAGATTTGTCTCCTAAAAGAGCTCAGGAGAGGTACTCTCCCCAAAGCAACAAGCACACAAAATGCCCAGACCTCGGCTTTTAAGTACTCTCCACTGAAAGACACAGGGGCTCCTGGGGAAAGGGCCGATTCCTGGGTGGGGGCAGGGAAAATTCAAGATGAATCTAGAACATCCTATTGTAGCAAAAATGCAAAGGACTGAAATAATGATTTGTCATTAGGGCACAGAAACCAGCCTGCCACTGGCCAAATAGGGATAATAGGAGCATCAAAAGAAATTATGATAATAAAGGGTAGTAAAGTATGGTCCCTGGGCCAGCAGCAACAGCAGCACTGGAAACTTCATGGAAATGCAAACTTTTTGGGTCTCCAGACCTACAGGATCTCTGGAGATGGGGCCTAGCAGTTTGTGTTTTTACAAGCCCTCCAAGGCATTCTCACTCAAGTTTGAGAACCACTGAACTAGGAAAACAGGAGTCCATTAAGGAAGGAAATGAATGAAAGTTTGTTGAGGAATGTAACTTCCACATAGTCTCCAAAGTACCACTTCACAAGATACTATAAAAAGAGTAACCTTACAATGAAAAAGTCTAGGCTACACCACTTGATGAAGTGATCAAAGTGGACACAGTAAGTAATGGGACAAAATGAAAGTGAGCACCGCCTGAGAAGATGTGACGAGAAAACATAACTTCTGTGATATTCCTGCTGCACAGATGCATAACTTAATAATGAAACGTCAGACAAACCCCTATTGAGGGTCATTCTACAAAATCACTCCTGCATCATATTTTAAAAACACCAAGGTCATGAAAATCATGAGAATCATGGGTTGGAACAGCAACTCTTTCTTTTCAACAGTAGACACATTAGAAGTGCTCAATAAATGTTTATGAAGTAAAAAGTTTGCCTTAAGTTGCTCTGGAATTTTGGTTTCTTCAAGTCATTATTCCTATAAAATATATAAAAAATCAAAACTTTACAATTTTACCCTATTACTTTTGTAATAGTTTATCTTAAGTCAGAACAGTTGACCTTGAGGGGTTCTTTCTGATAGTAACTGGAATACAAAGAGAAATTATACTGAGGCAGCTCCAAATAACAATAAACCATGTCATCAGTATATGGAATAATGTGTGTTTTCTGAGTCTGCCTGCAGTACATCCAAAAGTATATTTCTACCCTAGGAAAAGGCTGACGTGAACACACTGCTGTTTCACTTGCCTGGAAATGCCCTAATGAATGATCTAATTCACTAGGAAATAGTTTCCAACTCTAATTTTGGAGGTAATATTAAGACTACATTCTGTGTATCAATAACCAAGAGTCTTCATCAGACTCAGAGTTGGAAGAAAACACAGGAGTAAATCTTCATGATCTTGAGTTAGGCAATGACACCAAAAGCATAAAAGACAAAAGAAGAAATTGATAAATTGGACTTCATTAAAATTGAACTTTTGTGCTTCAAACAATACCATCAAGAAAGCGAAAAGACAGTTCACAGGCTGGGAGAAAACATTTGCAAATCCTGTATTGGCGGTTAGGGTCTTATATTCAGATTATATGAATAACACTCCTACAACTCAAGGATAAAAACAACCTAGAGCAAAGGATCATAATAGACACTTCTTTTAAGAAGATATGCAAATGACCAATAATCACACGAAAAGATCCTTAACAGCATTAGCCATTAGGAAAATGCAAATGAAAAGCAGAGACAGTTCACATGCTACAATCAGAGACAGCAGGTGTTGGGGAAGATGGGGAGAAAGTGGAACCCTCCTGTATTGCTGATGGGAAAGTAAAATGGAGCAGCAAAGCGGTGCACACTTTGGAAAAGTTTGGCAATTCCTCAAAGGTTAAACATAGAGGAACAACGTAACCCAGGAGTTCCACTTTGAGGTACATACCCAAGAGGAAGAAAAACATGTCTACACAAAAGCCTGAACACAAATATTCACAGCAACATTATTATTCATAATAGCCCCAAAGTGGAAACAGCCCAAATGTCAACTGATGAAAAATATGGGACATACATATCATAGAATATTTGGCAATAAACAGGAATAAGTAAGTACTCTTGCTTGATACAATACGAATGCTACTTAAAAACATACTAAGTGAAAGAAACCAGTCACCAAAGACCACAGAAGACATGATTTCATTTGTGAAATGTCCAGGTAAGGCACATCCATAGAGAGAGAGGGTTAGTGGCTGCTTAGGCTAGGGGCCTGGGGAATGAAACGGGAGAGACTGCTAACAGCGCATTTCTCTCTGCAGTGATGAAAATGTTCTGGGAAGTGACATGGTTTTAGCGAATATACCAAAAACCACTGGATTTTATACCTTGAATTGTGTGGTATGTGAATTTTATCTCAAAGCTGCTAAAAATAAAGAATAGAAAAGCATGCATTTCCTCTAAACATTAAGAGAACAGCAGTATGCCAATTCAAATAGTACTTACTGCTACTTTTTTGATAAGCTAGTTGATAATACCATCAAAGCTTTACTGCAGTCTTTTTAACTAGTGTGAATAACAGTCTGGATGAAGAGAAGATGGTGTTAACAATATTATCAACCAACTTCCTCTACTTTTCAATTCCTTTTGTTTTTAAATTTTATTTTATTATATTGTGTTAATCACCATACAGTACATCCCCAGATTCCGATGTAAAGTTTGATGCTTCATTAGTTGCGTATAACACCCAGTGCACCATGCAATACGTGCCCTCCCTACTACCCATCACCAGGCTATCCCCTTCCCCCACCCCCTCCCCTCTGAAGTCCTCAGTTTGCCTCTCACAGTCCATAGTCTCTCATGTTTCATTCCCCCCTCTGATTACCCCCCTTTTCTTTATCCCTTTCTTCCCCTACCGATCCTCCTAGTTCTTATGTTCCATAGATGAGAGAAATCATATGATAATTGTCTTTCTCTGCTTGACTTATTTCACTTAGCATTATCTCCTCCAGTGCCGTCCATGTTGCAGCAAATGTTGAGAATTCGTTCTTTCTGATAGCTGAGTAATATTCCATTGTATATATGGACCACAGCTTCTTAATCCAGTCATCTGTTGAAGGGCATCTCGGCTCCTTCCATGATTTGGCTATTGTGGACAATGCAGCTATGAACATTGGGGTGCATATGGCCCTTCTCTTTACTACGTCTGTATCTTTGGGGTAAACACCCAGTAGTGCAATGGCTGGGTCATAGGGTAGTTCAATTTTTAACTTTTTAAGGGACCTCCACACTGTTTTCCAGAGTGGCTGTACCAACTTGCATTCCCACCAACAATGTAGGAGGGATCCCCTTTCTCCACATCCTCTCCAACAATTGTTGTTTCTTGCCTTGTCTATCTTTGCCATTCTAACTGGCGTAAGGTGGTATCTCAGTGTGGTTTTGATTTGAATTTCCCTGATGGCTAATGATTTTGAACATTTTTTCATGTGTCTGTTAGCCATTTGTATGTCTTCATTGGAAAAGTGTCTGTTCATATCTTCTGCCCATTTTATGATTTGTTTATTTGTTTCTCGTGTATTGAGTTTGAGAAGTTCTTTGTAGATCTTGGATACCAGTCCTTTATCTGTGGTGTCCTTTGCAAATATATTCTCCCATTCCGTGGGCTGTCTCTTAGTTTTTTTGACTGTTTCCTTGGCTGTGCAGAAGCTCTTTATCCTGATAAAGTCCCATAAGTTCATTTTATCTTTTATTTCTCTTGCCTTTGGAGATGTGTCGTGAAAAAGGTTGCTCTGGCCGATGTCATAGAAGTTGTTGCCTATGTTCTCCTCTAGAATTTTGATGGATTCCTGTCTCACATTGAGGTCTTTCATCCATTTGGAGTTTATTTTTGTGTATGGTGTGAGAGAGTGGTCAAGTTTCATTCTTTTGCATGTAGCTGTCCAATTTTCCCAGCACCATTTATTGAAGAGACTGTCTTTTTTCCACCGGATGTTTTTTCCTGCTTTATCAAAGATTAGTTGCCCAAAGAGCCGAGGGTCCATTTCTGGGTTCTCTATTCTGTTCCATTGGTCGATGTGTCTGTTTTTGTGCCAGTACCATGCTGTCTTTGTGATCACAGCTTTGTAGTACAGCTCGAAATCCGGCATTGTGATGCCCCCAGCTTTGTTTTTCCTTTTCAACAGTTCCTTGGAGATTCGGGGCCTTTTCTGGTTCCATACAAATTTAAGGACTATTTGTTCCAGTTCTTTGAAAAATGTCCTCGGTATTTTGATCGGGATAGCATTGAAAGTGTAGATTGCTCTGGGTAGTATGGACATTTTAACTATGTTAATTCTTCCAATCCATGAGCATGGAATATTTTTCCATCTTTTTATGTCTTCCTCAATATCTTTCAAAAGTGATCTATAGTTTCTAGCATATAGGTCCTTTACGTCTCTGGTTAAGTTAATTCCAAGGTAACGCATGGTTTTTGGTGTTATTGTAAATGGGATGGATTCCCTAATTTCTCTTTCTTCAGTCTCGTTATTCGTGTATAGAAATGCAACTGATTTCTGGGCATTGATTTTGTATCCTGCCACCTTACTGAATTGTTCTATAACTTCTAATAGTTTGGGAGTGGATTCCTTTGGGTTTTCCATATAGAGTATCATGTCATCTGCAAAGAGAGACAGTTTGACTTCTTCTTTGCCGATTTGGATACCTTTGATCCCTTTTTGTCTTCTGATTGCTGTTGCAAGGACTTCTAGTACTATGTTGAATAATAGTGGCGAGAGTGGGCATCCTTGTCGTGTTCCTGATCTTAAGGGAAAGGCTTCCAGCTTTTCCCCATTGAGAATAATGCTTGCAGTAGGCTTTTCATAGATGGCTTTTATGAGATTGAGAAATGTACCCTCTATTCCTACACTCTGAAGGGTTTTAATCAGGAAAGGATGCTGTATTTTGTCAAATGCTTTTTCTGCATCAATTGAGAGGATCATATGGTTCTTGAGTCTTTTCTTGTTGATATGATGTATCACATTGATTGATTTGCGAGTGTTGAACCATGCTTGCATCCCAGGTATGAATCCCACTTGGTCATGATGGATAATCCTTTTAATGTACTGTTGGATTCTATTAGCAAGGATCTTGTTGAGGATTTTGGCATCCATATTCATTAGAGAAATCGGTCTGTAATTCTCCTTTTTGAGGGGGTCTTTGCCTGGTTTGGGGATCAAGGTAATATTAGCCTCATAGAATGAGTTTGGTAGCTTTCCTTCTGTTTCTATTTTTTGAAATAGCTTTAGGAGAATAGGTATTATTTCTTCTTTGAATGTTTGGTAGAATTCCCCAGGAAAACCGTCTGGGCCTGGAGTTTTATTATTTGGAAGGTTGTTTATCACTGACTCAATTTCTTCATAGTTAATTGGCCTATTTAAGAAATCTATTTCTTCCTGTTTCAGTCTTGGTAGTTTATAGGTTTCCAGGAAGGCCTCCATCTCTTCCAGATTGTTTAGTTTTTTGGCATATAGCTGTTGATAAAAGTTTCTAATAATCCTTGCAATTTCAATGGTGCTGGTCGTGACCTCTCCCTTTTCAGTCATAATTTTAATAATCTCAGTCCTTTCTCTTTGTTTTTGGACAAGTTTTGCCAGTGGTCTATCAATTTTATGGATTCTCTCAAAGAACCAGCTTCTAGTCCTGTTGATCTGCTCTACTGTGGTTCTGGTCTCTAATTCATTGATTTCTGCTCTAATCTTGGTCAACTCCTTCCTTGTCAGTGGGTTAGGCCTGTCCCTCTGTTGCTGTTCCAGTTTCTTGAGGTGAGAATATAGAAACTGCATTTTAGATTTTTCTATTCTTTTGAGTGAGGCTTGGATGGCTATGTATTTCCCCCTTAGGACTGCCTTTGCAGTATCCCATAGGTTTTGGACCGTTGTGTATTCATTCTCGTTGGTCTCCATAAATTGTTTAATTTGTTTTTTGATTTCCTGGTTTATCGAGTCATTCTTGAGCAGGATGGTTCTTAGCCTCCAAGTGTTTGAGTTTCTTCCAGGTTTTTCCTTGTGGTTGAGTTCCAATTTCAGAGCGTTGTGGTCTGAGAATATGCAGGGGATAATTTCAATCTTTTGGTATTGGCTGAGACCTGTTTTGTGTCCCAGAGCATGATCTATTCTTGAGAATGTTCCATGGGCATTTGAATAGAATGAGTATTCTTTGGTTCTGGGGTGTAGTGTTCTATATATATCTATGAGGTCCAACTCGTCGAGTATGGCATTCAAAGCCTTTGATTCTTTGCTTAGTTTTTGCCAGGGTGTTCTGTCTATTTCTGATAGTGGGGTGTTGAGGTCCCCTACTATTACTGTGTTCTTATCTATATGTCTCTTTATTTTGGTTAAGAGTTGGCTTGTGTATCTTGCTGCTCCCCTGTTGGGGGCATATATATTAATAATTGTCATATCCACTTGTTGAATACTTCCTTTAAGAATAATATAGTGCCCTTCTGTATCTCTCTCTATGGCCTCTAGTTTAAAATCCAGTCTATCTGATATGAGAATTGCTACTCCAGCTTTCTTTTGAGGTCCATTTGCGTGGAAGATGGTACTCCATCCCCTTACTCTAAGTCTGAATGCATCTTTGGGTTCAAAATGAGTCTCTTGTAGACAGCAAATGGATGGGTCATGTCTTTTTATCCAATCTGCAACCCTGTGGCGTTTTATGGGAGAGTTTAAGCCATTTAGATTGATAGAGATTATTGACAGATATGATTTTAATGATGCCATTTCTCTTTAAAGTCTTTGTATCGGTTGTGACTTGCTGCTCTGTATCACTCTTGGGGCCTTTTTACCTTTATAGAGCCCCCCTTAATATCTCCTGTAGGGCTGGTTTCGTGGTTACGAAATTGGTTAATGATTGGCGATTTTGGAACGTCTTTATTTCTCCATCAATTCTGAATGACAGCTTTGCTGGATAAAGGATCCTTGGCTGCATGTTTTTCTCTGAAAGAGCTTTAAAAATGCCCCCCCAAGCCTTTCTCTCATTCCAGGTCTCTGTAGACAGGTCTGACGTAATCCTGATACCTTTGCCTTGGTACGTGAGAAATTTCTTTGCCCTGGCCGCTTTCAATACTGTATCCTTGGATCTAATATTTGCGAATTGCACTATGACATGCCGTGGCGTAGGTTTGTCCTGGTTGAGCTTGGATGGGGTCCTCTCTGCCTCTTGGACACGAATGCTTGTTTCCCTTGCTAGATTAGGGAAGTTTTCAGCTACAATTTGTTCAAATATCTCTTCTAGACCTCTGTTTTTCTCCACCCCTTCAGGGATGCCGATGATTCTGACATTGGATCGTTTCATAGAGTCAGTAATCTCCCGTAATCTACATTCGTGGGCGTGGATTTTTTTAAGACCAGCTTCTATTTTCGTTTTTTCTTCTACTAACCCATCCTCCAATTCGCTAACGCGTTCCTCTGCCTCGGTGACCCTGGCCGTCAGAGCCTCTAGTTTTGACTGTATTTGGCCCATAGAATTTTTAATTTCTGTCAGATTCGCTCTCATTTCTGCCCTTAGGGATTCTATATTCTCAGCAACGCTTTCTCTGATGCTTTTTTCAAGTTTACTCATCATCTTGACCATTGTTGCTCTGAATTCCATTTCTGATAATTGGGATACATCCATATGTATTAATTCTGTGGCCGAGGCCAATTCTGTGGCAGAGGCCACAGACTCATTATCTTTTCTTTGCTGGGGGGGACTTCTCCTTCTCGTCATTCTGATGAAGAGAGATTGCAGGGTTGTCCAGAGCCCAAGTGTTGACTGGGACCCAGGCCGTGCGCCCTTGTTTTATAGAGATCTTAGGGATGTGGGCTTCTTCCTTAAAGAGTTTATTTATTTATTTGAGAGAGAGAGAGACAGTCAGCAAGAAAGGGAACCCAAGCAGAGGAGTGGGAGAGGAAGAAGCAGGTTCCCGGTGGAGAAGCCCGATGAGGGACTCCTTTCCGGAACGTTGTAAACACACCCTAATCCGAAGACAGGTGCTTGGTGACTGCGCCACTCAGGCGCTCCGGGTTGTGGGCTTCTTGATTTTTCAGCCTGCCTTCTGGGGGAGGGGCCTGCCTGCCGGTACTCAGAAAACCCTGTTTGGGTAGAGTCTCTGTGTCCCTTGCGAGGGGGGATGGGGATGGGCACCCTGTGAGCCGGTATTTCCGGGCTTTTGTTCTCTGGCGGCTTTCCCTGGCGGTTTGCTATGCCTCTTCTGAGAGAGCAGCAGCGGCTGAAATTCAGCCTCTGTCTCAGAACAGAGGGATCGCGGATCGTTCTCCACTGATGTTCTGGCCACTTTAACTCTGTTTCTGTTGGTGCTGCTCAACCCTGCAGCATCCCGGGCTGTGCGCCCCACACCCGGCGTCCCAGCCCTCACTTCCAGGGCCGGCACGTCTCTGTCCTTTGTGTTTCCAACCCCGCCCGCCGCCAGCCGCCCCGCGCGGGCTCCCGGAGCTCCCCGTCTCAGTCTGGTGTCTCACGGGTGCTGACCGCGAGTCCGCCTGCTCCCCCGTGCAGGTGGCCCTCCAGCCGCCAGCCGCCCCGCGGACGCTCCCGGAGCTCCCGGTCTCAGCCTCGATCCAGTGAGCACACCGGAGCTCCGGAGCTCCGTGAGATGCTTGGTGGTGCACGCTCCCGGCTCACGGACTCAGTCTGCCGTTTCCAGAGTGCGGGTCCGCGGTCCGCCCGCTCCCCGGTGCAGGTGGCCCGCCAGCCGCCCTGCGCGCGCGCTCCTGGAGCTCGCGTTCTAAGTCTGTTGTCTCGCGGGTGCCGTCCGCGAGTCCGCCTGCTCCCCCGTGCAGGTGGCCCGCCAACCGCCAGCCGTCCCGCGTGCGCTCCCGGAGCTCCCTTCTCAGCCTGCTGTCTCAAGCGTGCGGGTCCGCGGTCTGTCCGCTCCCCCTTGCAGGTGGCTACCGCTTCCCGGCGCCCTGACACGGCGGCTCCCTCCCCCTTCTGTTTAGCTTCCGATATCTGTGCGCGGTTTCACGGCTCCCCGCTTCGTACCTCGATACTCAGCGCTGGAGATGTTCATTTGTAGAGATCCAGATGTATCTTCCTGCGTCTCAGGCTGATTCCGTGGATATTCCTGCTGGTCTGGTACCTATCCAGCTCAACTCAGGGGACCGGCTGAAAAAGGTGTCCCCTACTCCTCCGCCATCTTAACCCCCAAATTAACCTACTTTTCAATTCCTGATGAAAGGATAGGGTTCGCAGGCCAAGCAATGGTACCAGTGGCAGTTTGTGTTTTCCCCACACTACACTGGCAGTGGAGGCAGAGAAATACTGTTGGTTTTATGGCTTAAAATTCTGCTTTCTAATGGTGAAATTTTGGATGAGTATACTTGTGGTAAAAAAATATTTCAATTAGTGTAGATGCCAAGGACAAAGTAATTCTTTTTAAAGATTTATTTTAGAGCAAGTGGGGGGGGATAGGGACAGAGGGAGAGAATCTTCAAGCAGACTGCTTGGCGTGAGCTGAAACCAAGAGCTGGATGCTTAACCAACTGAGCTACCCAGGAGTCCCGAATACAAAATAGTTTTTAAGGAATTTATTTTGATTTGATATTTAAGAGAATGCTATTGATAATAAACTTCACAGAAATGTACCTTTAAAAAGTTTAGAACACCCAACACCAAATCTACAGAGCCTGACATTATAGTTAATAAATGCTGAATGATCTAAAATAACTTAGTTTTAAAAGAAAGCCTTACAATTACTATCGATAAATTTAATTTCAAGGGGACCTGGGTGGCTCAGTCATTAAGCGTCTGCCTTTGGTTCAGGTCATGATACCAGGGCTCTTGGATTGAGCCTGGCACCAGGGGTCTCCACTCAGTGGGGAGCCTGCCTCTCCCTCCCCTCTGCCTGCTGCTCCCCCTACTTGTGCTCTGTCAAATAAATAAAAATCTTAAAAAAAAATAAACATAATTTCATGTATTTTAATCCTAGACTTCACTATGAAATTTTATCCTGTAAAATGTATAGCAATCTAATGCATGTGGATATGTAAATAATTGCTACTATACTCTTTAAAGCTACAACCTATATCTGAGAACAAAATTAGCATATCTGAGAGAAAAGAGTGTGGCTGAAGTCCTGGGATCTTTTAAGAATCATTAGGTATATAATTGAATGTTACCTATCTATAAGAATTAGAGAATAAAGGTAATAAAGATACATAAACAAATGACTTTATATTAACTAAGGACATTTTATGCACTTGACCCAGAGGTATGAATTCCTGCATTAAGGTATATTCAATTTAGTATTTTCTCTTGATATCTAGAGAATTTTGCTTTCTTTACATCTATAGTTACCAATTTGGCTAATGAACTGCAGGTCCAGTATAGTCCAAGTAAATTTCATTCAAGAGGAATGGCATGAAAAATAGGCACCAAAATCATTTCCAGTTTACATATAACTAAGATTTAGAAAAGCTTTTTAAGGGGGCGCCTGGGTGGCTCAGTCGTTAGGCGTCTGCCTTCAGCTCAGGGTGTAATCCTGGAATTCTGGGATCCAGTCCCGCATCGGGCTTCTCCGCGGGAAGACTGCTTCTTCCTCTCCCACTCCCCCTGCTTGTGTTCTCTCTCTCGCTGGCTGTCTTTCTCTGTCAGATAAATAAATAAAATCTTTAAAAAAAAAAAAAAAAGAAAAGCTTTTTTAGAAAATATGCATAATACTTCCATAACCTTAAAAAAGGGGAAAATTTTCAAGTCACAATATGCAGAGTTAAATTGTAAAATATTTTTTATTGTAACAACAGAGTCAACAGAAGTTGACAATGCAAATGTCATCACAGAACATTTCCCCTTGGTTCTTGAATTTGCTAGGTTCCCAGGTACCAGCAAGTCTCCATTAGCACTTCTCAGGTTTCATGGTCATTTTGAGATATGTTGATTAATTATATGTATATATTGCTTGGAAACAAATGTTCATCTGATATTAAAACAAACAAAAAAACTGTTGTGTCTGCTTCACATTTCCTACAGGGAAATCTATATATCTCAGATACCTTCACAATATAACAGTAAAGTTAGTGCCTTAACCAAACCCCGAAATTCTCCATCACATTATTAAATCAAACTCATGACATTTGCAATATATCCAGATTTAAATATTTAAAAACAAAAAAGTTTGGAATTTAAAACAAACTTTAGGCTGATTTTTTCATATTTAAAAGACTGTAGTTACTTGCAGCATACAAATGGAGAAAATAGTGCAAAATGCATCAAGTTTTATATGATAAATATACTTTCAACCTAAATGGCTTCCTCAAAAGCAAAGAGTGAAAAATTACCAATTCTCAAAAGCAATCTAGATCAATAAAGTTCACAATTTAGAAAGATCAATTGCTACTCTATTTCTATAGATTGCAAAAGATTTCAGAAACAGTTTAAACATACAATTGTTTTACAAAAATAGAAATATTGTTTGGGACTTTACAAAACTTTATAAAATATAACACTATATTTGCAAATTCAAGATAGTTTCACACTGAAATAGACAATACGTCCACCAATATAAAGTCTAGTCAATCTTAACTGGTCTGTCTTGACCATTCTTACACATTATTTCTTCCAAGTCTTCAGCCTAAATGGATCTGTGCTCTATCACGGGATTTTTTTTTTTTTAAGAGATTGTTTAATTTCAAAGGTTTACAAGATTTTTCATTCTAGAAATAATGTTAAACCAGATGAATTTATACCTACAAATATGTTTTACTAAAAGTAGAAACTAATGCAATGTGAAAATTCTGTATGTGATAAATTTCAAACCAAATTCTTAAGAATGAAAACCTACCTACTGATTTAAAATATATATTTGACAATTATAATTTGGTACCTATAAAACATAAAAATATAATCACAACTATTTTATGGAAAAAATATTTATTCCTATAAAATGAAGAAGCTCTAAATTTAGTTATTTGTAGCTGGCAGATGAGAAGTATTTTTAAATTACACCCATTCATAAATGCTCATTTTATCACCTCAAAGAGCACCAGTGTATTTTCAAAACAAGCTAAAAGTGAGAAGGTAGGGGCTTATTTCACGTAACAGTGCTATTATGATAAGGCACCATTTGGTATATGAAACAGCCGAACAAAATATTTTCAAGTCACGTTTTTTTGTTACTGGTGTCTTAACCATTAGATAGGATGGATAGGAAAAAGCTAATTAATATTAGCTAACCGCATTATACTCCTTTTCCCATCTTTTTTTGCTTTTAGTTTTTCCATATAACAGAACATATAGTAAACAACAATGTAGTACATGATCTGTTAAATAAACATCTTTTCCCAACCTTCCAACAAAATAATCCAAAATTAAACAAGAATAAGAAGCCAAAAATTTATCTGATATACTCTGCAATAATCTATCCCTGTAGAAGAGTGAGGAGTTGGGTGGGGAGGGGGGGACAACACAATGACAGGACCTATTTTCTATAGCATATATTGAGGCACATAGGTTAAGTTTCTCAGGCAAATTCAAGGCTAGAGTAAAACTGAGAGAAAGCTCAGAATTTTACATTCCCCCCAGAGCTGATTTCTCAGGTGGTCACACCCAATTAAATATTTCAAAGTATGTCCTTAGTCACTGCTATCATCATCATCATCATCATCAGACACATCATTTAAAGGAGACTTCAATGACTGACTGTGAGAGTCTGATCTAGTAGGCTGGCATGCGGCCATGTCCCCCGTAGAAAGCAGGTCATAGCAGAAGTCACAAATCCGCACAGGCTTAGAGGACTGGCTTGGAAGAAGAAATCTCTTTTCAGAGCAGGGCCCACAGACAACAAAACCACATTTGCGGCAATGGTGACGACGGTTAACAGGTGTGAATTTTGCTTTCTGGCAACGCATACATACAGTTGCTTCAGAGTCAGGAACCCAGACAGCAGCATGTTCATTACTGGGTGTCTTCCCACTTTTGGACAGTAAATCAGTAACACATTTATTTATGTGATTCATCCATTCTGATTTCTCAGTGGCAGTGGCAGCATAAACTGCAAATGATTTAGTTGGTGTCTTGATGAGCCATCCATTCCTCAAGTCTCCCTCATCTTTGATGGAATCAATAGTGACATTTTCCAGGGGAATAATATGTTGTTTGTTATATTTCTTCTTCTGGATGACAATATTGCCATATACAAGAATATCGTTAAATAAGAAAAACTGCCTTGCTTTGGGCTTCTTTCTGCACAACTTAGTCAATACTCCTTCTCCAATAAGAACCCTTCCAGGTATAGTTAAGGGTTGACCAGCTGCTCCAAAACAGTTTTCTACTATATTTATACGTCTAGTATTTGCTTCACTGTTTGCCAAGCGATCCACCATCTTTTGCTAGTAGCCTTAAAAAAAAAGAAAGGAAGAAAGAAATTAGCACATAGAAATTATAAATTCGTAAGTTAAAAATTATATAACCTAAATTTAATCTAATAAATCATTACTTTTACTCAAAGGCAAAATTCTCTAATACTGTTTCCCTCTCAAGATATCACCAAGCATACCAAAAGGGTTATTAACATCTCTTACTTTTTATAATCATCAAAAACATTTATTAACCATCTACATATAGCACTATACTCGTTATGTAGGTATTTATAAAAGTATAAACTTCTTAAGGCATAAAGGAATAAACAATTGGACAATGAATATAAGTCATCTTGCAAAACAATAATCTCAGTTCCATGAAATTTAATCTCAGAGGGACTCTAAAGAAGAGGGCGAAATTCCGTAAAAACCTAGAGAAATTGATTTTTCTGGTAAACGATTCCCATGGAGCTAAAGCCTGAGCTAAAGCCTTAATCCTCTCACCTGGATTACCAGAACTGTTTCCCAACATGTCTCCTTGCCTTTGGTCTTGCACCCTAAATCAATCTTCAGGCAGTGATTTCTCAAATGCAAAACTCACCATGTCATTATTCAAAAGAACTCCCCTTGATCTACAAAATGCAGAATTTTTAGCATGGCATACAAGGCTGTTTGTTATCTGGGTTTTTTTTTTTTTTAAGATTTTATTTATTAATTTAACAGAGAGAGAGAATGAAAGAGGGATGGAGAGAGAGCGACATGCACAAGCAGGGGGAATGGCAGAGGGAGAGGGAGAAGCAGGCTCCCTGCTGAGCAGAGACCCAGATGTGGAACTCATCGTAGGACACTGGGATCGTGACCTGAGCTGAAGGCAGACGCTTAACTGACCAAACCACCCAGGTGCCCCCATGATCTAGTTCTTGCTTACCTTCCCAGACTTGTCAATAGTCACTGCCACTCTTTTCCTCAAACTTTATGTTCTAAGAAAACTCTACTACTCAGAGTCCATTTCATCCATGCATGCCTTCTCTCACGCTGTTATATCCTTTACTACTTACTACTCAGAGCTAACTCTTACTGATCCTTCAGGACTCAGTTTAGGGTATCATATTGAAGCCAGAAGTCTCCCTTAAACTCTTTTAGACTAAACACCTTCCTCTGTGCTCTTTACATTCCATGTACCCTCTGGCTTCATTATTAACAAAGGATTGAAATGTCTTCCTTAAAGGCTGCATGGAACCTAAAAGACAGAGACCATCTGATACCTACCTACCTTTGAAACTGACACCCTCTGGCACAACAAAGGTGATCAAAAATGTTGACAAGAACATTTTGGCATTGTGCAAAAAACTCATATTAATCTACTCTTAAATGATGACAGATTTAATCTCTAGATCTAATAGTGACTTCACTCAAGTCCTTGAGTTGTGCCCTACTAACCCAATACTACCACAACCAAGTCATATTAAAGAGAAGAGGAACATTTAAAGTCTAACAGCACAGTCTAAATTCCAGTATTCAGCTCATAAACTGATGATACTGCACCCCTTCTTGGCCTCCATTATAAAGGTTCTGATTATTCCTGAACTTGTCTCCTCTAATCTTGGGTCCTTATAAAGCCCTCTTGCTCTCCACAAGGGTAGGCTGTGCCCTGAAAGTTGTTCCCAAGAAATTATATGATATTGGGGTGCCTGGGTGGCACAGTCGTTAAGCATCTGCCTTTGGCTCAGGGCGTGATCCCGGCGTTATGGGATCGAGCCCCACATCAGGCTCCTCCGCTATGAGCCTGCTTCTTCCTGTCCCACTCCCCCTGCTTGTGTTCCCTCTCTCGCTGGCTGTCTCTATCTCTGTCAAATAAATAAATAAAATCTTAAAAAAAAAAAAAAAAGAAATTATATGATAATGCATGGTTCCAAACCGTGATGTCTTCTTTTTCTAGTAACAGCAAATGTGCCAGCCAATTAAAGGTTTATTGTCCTGTGCACAGTGCATCACAGAAGAGGAACTAAAAACAGCTCATAAACACGAAAAGAGGCTCAATCTCATGCATAATTAAAGAAATGATAATACAACATTAGGATATTTTTTCACTTATCAGATTAACAAAAATTTTTAAAATGTCCTAAGATGCAGCACTACTGAGGATACAGGGAACAGGCACCCTCATACACTAGAGAAAATATGTGTATTCGCTGATCTAGGGATTTTATCAAAAGAAATTCCAGTCAAGTGCATAAAGGATATCCAACACTGCGCTGTTCGTAACATACACACAAAACTGGAAAAGCTCCAAATGTCCAAGAGGAACTGGTTGAACAATTTATGATACACCCATAATAACATGCTAGATATGTGTTAATAATGAGATAGATGTAAACACAGTGATATGGGAAAATGTTCAAAATATTTGGGGGGGAGATGTATTTGTTTCAAATATATACTGCGTTTACCGCGTTTCATCAAATCTAAGATGCTACAGATTTTCATTTTATGTGCCACTGAAAATGAAAAAATGCTGCCAAGTATATCATGGCATACCCCTGATTATATGAGGTCCCAATTTCAGAGACATAAAATACAATAAAACATGTTCATCTTTAGACTCAATGAAATATGGTATAAATGCATAATCACATGGGTGCCTCAGTCGTTAAGCGTCTGCCTTCGGCCCCAGGCGTGATCCCAGGGTTCTGGGATCGAGCCCCGCATCGGGCTCCTTGCTCTGCTGGGAGCCTGCTTCTCCCTCTCCCACTCCCCCCGCTTGTGTTCCCTCCCTCGCTGGCTCTCTGTCAAATAAATAAATAAATAAAATCTTTAAAAAAAATGCATAATCACAGACACTTGTAAATATGTAAGCATACACACATAAAATAAAATTAGAAAACTATATACCACAATATCAACAACTGTTATTTATCTCTGAGAAGTACAATTATGGATAATTTTTCATACTTTACACTATCTTTAAACATTCAACAGGTTATTTATTTTGTTAGGCACTGATCTAAGTGCAGGAGAAAAGAAATATACAAAACAGGCATGGTCCCTGCTCCTTAAGGCTTACATCCTAGTTGGTGAAAACGAGTGAAAAGAAAACTGAGAACCAACTTGTAAATCAAGTTATAATTAAAGTGATTTTTTAAAAAAACAACTGGGAAGCTATTCAGACTGGATGGTCAGGGAAGGCCTTTCTAAAGTGGTATTATTTTAGCTGATAAGGAGGAACTAGATAGACAGACAAGAGGCCCACGTGGAGAGAGAGTAGTATATTTCAAGCAAACGGAGTAACTGCGAAGGTCCTAAAGCAGAAAGAGGTTGCCACTTTGAGAGAACGGAAAGTACCTATTTATTCCCATCTAAATCAACTGCAGAGTCTACTGCTTTGGACGCACAGTTATTAATCAGCTCATAAGCAATGCAAACAATTTCCTATGATTGCTACTACTGGAATTGATACCATCTAAATTTGTGCAGTATTATCTTCACATTTATTATCTTCTGATTTTAACTGTCACAAATTCCTGTGAAGTAATTAGAGAAGTTTTTACATCTTTCAAAGCAGCATCTAATAATATTAGTTGAAATGTGAGCTGAAGGAGAAACTAAGGCACAAAGAGAGAGATTCAATAATGTTCAAGGCAAAACAGCCTGGAAGTAATTCTACTCATTGGGAGTCCAGCAACCAGCTGGGCACTTTGAATGCGATACAGTATATTCTATTCACTGCAACCTTAAAGAGATATGCACTACTAGCTCCACTTTACAGATGAGTAAACAGATAAAAAGTGGTTAAGTACTTGGCCCAAGGCTGTCATAGAAATAAGGCTCCAATCTGATTCCTTGGTGCTGTTACCAGCGTATTATGGTACACTAATTATTCCTTATGGCTCCACTCACTCTGTAAGAACTGAGAAAGCTATTGCTAACCTTTGGACCTCCTCTGCAAAACCTACAAAGAAGAAAGAAGAAAGAGAATACTAACTTGAGCAAATAACCTGAAACGACAGATCATCATGATTTAGCCAGTCTCTTGAATGTTTCATTCTTCAAATTTTGCAATATATTAAGCCTGAATCTCTTTTCATAAATCTTGCCCCATTTAAGAATGATGCAACAAAAGAGAAACTTAGGCATCATTAATTGGTATTTGGCTAGAACAAAATAGCTTTCAAAGTTTGACAGTGACCCACATAAAAAGTATATTTCATACTGCAAGGTTATAAATACATACTCATAATTCTTTCAACTATAAATAATGTATTCTATTATCTTCATTTATTTTAATGATATGCAAGCCCACTTGACTGATTTCACTAATGGATTATAACCTATACTGGAAAAACAATGAGCATGAAGAACTTAAGACCTTTCCATTATCCCTGTATGTCCTAAAATAGTTTCTGTATGTGTCTGACATGAAGAAAGAAAGCACTGAGCTAAAAAACCCAGGAATACACAAATGCCTTACACACACACACACACGAGATAGTTGGGTGTCCAGCAGGAACAGCACAGAGAGGAATGGGAGAATAGGGGGAAGTTACCAAAAGGGAAATCAAAGTACCACTTTTAGCTGGATTACTGCTAGATACCCCAAAGCAAGGTTCTTTGGTAAACTGGATTAGGGTACTACCCTTTGGCTCAGAGACTCAACATGGCCTCAACAGGGCCTCTGCCTTCCCCCAAAGCCCAAATCCAAATTTACCACCAGCACACTGAAGTGCCCCAAGCAGTAAGAACTCTTGAAGCCTTTTGTGAGAATATTACAAGATTACTCAGCCTGGCCAAGGAGGGAATCCTATGCATACCGTGTTCATTGTAGGGCACAGAAAGAGGAAGCAGAAGACAACTACAAGACAAGGCCAACGAAATTTCTGTCTACTTGTCTTAGGAAGGAATACCAGTTACTATAAGAAGAGCTAGGAAGAAAGCTTCTGAATCTTCTGGCAGAGATGACATCTTTAGAAGTTTCCACGAAGTAAAATTACTGGGTCAAAAGACATGAATGTTTAAGGCTCCTGCTACCTTTTATAAAATTTCCATTCTGAAAGGTAACACCAATTTACCAAGCAGCACAATGACTGTACCCATCCCATCTCGTCTCATGTATTTTTCTTTAAAAATGTCAGTAAACAAGATAGATTTCAAAAATGGTATCTCATTTTATCCATTTACTTTTTTATTTATCCAACATTTATTGAACACTTTTTAGATGGCATTCATATTCTTTTCCTCTTAGAGCAGAGAGTCTGCTGAAGGAGAAAGACAGTAGGTAAGTAAATAGGTGATTCCGAAAGGTGAAGTGCAATGAAGGAAATGAGCAGGGTGTCAAGATACAAGGAAAAACTCATTTACTAAGTGGTTCAAAAGGCCTCACTGGAGATGGTGCTATACATGAGTCTTAAAGGATGGGGAGTCAGCCATACAAAGGAACTAATACCACAGACATAGGTCCTAAGACAGCAAAGAACAATACACTACTTTCAGTTTAATTACATGTTTTATTTCATAGCTACCTAGTGAAGGCAACCACTTTCTAATGTGTTTATTAACCACCTGTATTTCTAAGCTCATATATTTAGAGTTTATTAATTTGTATGAGAGTGTTTTACACATAAAGGCTAAAAACCGATTTCTTTGCTTTTCCTAGTATATTAAGCTGTAATTTTATGGAGTTTGGCATGGGGCAGTTTTATCTCTTAAGTAGTTAAACTACCCATATATTCCTTTGTGCTTTTTCTTCCATTACTCCTAAGCTCTCCTTATTCAGATGTCAGATACACCTACAGGTTTCCCCTGCCACCTCAGAGTAGAGCATTCCTCGGAAACCTTTTGTAAGCCAAAAAGGCTTAAAGCAAAAAAGCAATTACCACTAATTTATGTGGAAAATTTTTGAGTGTTCCCAGAGCGAAAAAAACCCCACTTTAGGCTTTTCTGATTCCTTAGGACACATCTTGTTAACAGATATACAAAAATAAATCAAGATAAAACAAAGACGCATGGCGGCTTGATGTGGAGATGCTGAGTTCCAGGAAAGGAGCTTGGTGGTGCCACTCTTCCTGCTCAGGGTATGTACTGCCTCTATAATGGCTCGCTGCAAAACACTATTTTCTTTTTTTATACATATTTTTAAAGTAATCTCTACACCCAACGTGGGGCTCGAACTCACAACCCCGAGATCCAGAGTCGCACGCTCTACTGACTGAACCAAAACAGACACTATCTTCACCTATTTCACTTTGTTTTTCATAAAGGTAAATTCTTTGGGTTTCTTTCAGCTAGTGAAAACAGATACTAATGTAGGTCTTTTATAAAAGTGAGTTGTGCAATGCAAAGTTCAAAAAGTGGGGTATACCTGTATTTAGTGTCTATATGTTTAGGATATGAACTTTACATTTAATTCTTTTATCCACCTGAAATGTACGGACATAGGTAAAAATTCCTTTTTTTTTCCTTTTTAAATATTTACATTCTAAGAGAGCTAATCAACTGCTTCAGAATCACCAAATGTGATTCTGAGTGACCTGAGTGACCTCAGGTTTCCTCCCTTGTAAATGGGAATAATAATAGCAACAGCTATGTCAGGAAGAAGATTAAATGATAATGCATATAAAATGTTCATCAAGTAGTGAATAAGTGATAGCACTTATTAACGGTATTAATAATCTAATCTACAGATTTATAACACTCTATATTAACTTTTATATATTCTTATATCTGCTTCTGGGCTGTTTGGTCAAATCTATTAATCTGTTTTCTAATTCTTATGTGAGTACCATGTACCTCGTAGGACTAGTCTAGGCTATCTCCATTACTTAACCTTTTAAAAAAAGGCTTACCTAATCTCCTCTGTTTATTTGTTCAGATGAAGTTTACTTAGAACAGTGGTTCTCAACCTTAGCTGTACACTGGAACCACAGGAGAGCTTTAACTTTCAGTATACCAGAAAAAACAGCCATCCCAATTTACTGAGTCCAAATTACCCCTCTTATTTATTTTTAACATTTTAAGCCATTTTATGACTAATTTATAGAAATAATAAAGGAATAGTTAAAAATGATTTTATGAATGATCTTTATAAAAAATTAAACATAGCAAATTTCTTTCTTTTTTTTTTTTTAAAGATTTATTTATTTATTTATTTATTTAACAGAGACAGCCAGCGACAGAGGGAACACAAGCAGGGGGAGTGGGAGAGGAAGAAGCAGGCTCCTAGCAGAGGAGCCTGATGTGGGGCTCGATCCCAGAATGCCGGGATCACACCCTGAGCCCAAGGCAGACGCTTAACAACTGCACCACCCAGGCGCCCCAAACATAGCAAATTTCTTACTCCACATTTCTCTGTTATTGAAGGTATATATATCAAAAAACCCAGCATCTTTTGAATGCAACACTCCTTGTAAGCTATCATGCATGAATCTGTAATACATTCATTTCCGTCTTTAGAAGTATTGCTCAATGATTCTGAGTTTGAGAAAACTCATCTAGAATATCATCTGAACACTCAGTCTGAGATTTCACTTATAATGATTCACCAACATTATTAGTCTAAGTGTTGCTGTTTCTTTATATTCATCTTCTGACTTATTTGGTAGTTCTGAAATGTCTACCTTTTCTGATTTGTTTCTTTGCAGTTAAAGATGAAAAATGTAGAATAAAAAAAACTTAAATTCTCAAATATGTTAAATGAAGGCTTAAAACAAACAAAAGAAAAAGAAAGACGAATATCTCCAAACTGTTTTTGTATCTTTTTGAAAGATGATGTAGTACTTTGGACAATGCCATAACAAAACTGAAGATGGTGCAATATTGATGATTTATTTCATCCTCCTATCATCCTTCTAGGCAATTACATCACTCTTCCATTTTTTCCTTTTGGTTAAATGATTCTTAGGACACTGAAATAGTGAACTGCTTCAAAACATAGAAAAGCAAGGTCATTAAGATCCTGTATTGTAGATTTATATATGTCCTATGAAGCCAGATGTAATTGCAAGCTAGAATGAATTTTATTCTATTTTTTTAGTAATTTCCCTTTTTGTTTTGCAGATCTCTAAGAAATAATAAAAGTTACAAAATATCAATTACTACAAATAATTTGAACTGCTTAAACAGAAACTCAAAAACCAAAATGGAAGCCAATGGACTCTGATGATAAACATAAAGGGTTACAGAAATACTAATTACTAAGGTCCCTCCCCCAAAATAAAATATTCTGATTTTATTGGTCTGGGGTATGGAAGGTATGGAGGGAAACTGGAATATTTTATTTTATTTATTTAATTTTTAATAGATTTTAGAGACACAGAGAGAGAGAGAGAGAAAACATGGGGGGGGCAGAGGGAGAGACAAAGGGGAAGCACGCTCCCCTCTCAGCAGGGAGCCCAACATGGGGTTTGATCTCAGAACTCTCAGATCAAGACCTGAGACAAAACCAAGAGTTAGACCCTTAACCGACTGAGCCACCCAGGTGCCCCTGCACACTGGAATATTTTAAAGTTCGCCAAGTAATTCTAATATGCAGCTAAGGTTTAGAACCATTTTTCAATTACAATAAATAAAGAACAAAATCCACTAAACTTATGGAACTCATATCACACCCATATATTAATTTAGAGTAAGTTAACATCTTAAGCTTTTTTTTTTTTAAAGATTTTATTTTTAAGCAGTGTCTACATGTGAGGCTCGAACTCAAAACCCCAAGATCAAGAGTTCCATGCTCCACTGACCGAGCCAGCCAGGCGCCCCAACACCTTCTTAAGTTTTTATTGTTCCTAGTCAGGTTGATAATATCTCTTCCCAAGGTTTCAAATCTTCTTTTGTGGCCCAATAATTTTATAGGTTTCTTCTCACAAGATTATTACACCTTTTTTTTTTTTTTTTTTTAAGGGAGGGCTGGGGGAGAGGATGACAGAAAAAGGGAATCTTAAGGAGGCTCCATGGAGCCTGACATGGGGATCGATCTCACAACCCTGACTGAGGTCAGAGAGTCAGACGCTTAACCAACTGAGCCACCGAGGTGCCCCTACACATTTCTTTAGTAGGTTCCCAGGTATTTCATACTTTTTGCTGCTATTTTGAATCTAATCTTTCCCCATTATATTTTCTAATTAGTTACTAATATTGATAAGAAAACTACTGATATATGTCTTTTCTCCCCTATGTCCAGCCATTTCACAGAACTCTATAAATTCCCAATTTTCCAAATGATTTCCCCTTTGTCTTCTTTTCCAGCAAACAGTGTCTGGCAGTGCTATTTCATAGCTAAAAATGTAAGACTCCATGGCAAAAGAATAAAAAAAAAAAAACACTAAACTTTTACAAAGCTAGATTTGTATGCCAATTAAAAATATTAATCCAAAGTTTCAAGTTATCTCCTTCAAAACTGCAGACAAGAACTGCATTTGAATTGTCCAAGCTCCACCCTAGTCTTTTGGTAACATCTTGTTTCTGAATATGTTCTTCAGTGGAGTGTCTACCACCTGTTAAAAATGTAACACTAGAAGAGGCAAAAACTCTTCTAAAAAAGAGACAGAATACTATTTACAATGAAGAAGAGAGCCCAACTGTCACAGAATACTATGGCCCAGTTCTTACTGAAAATCAAAACTTCTTATCTTTGCAGTTGAGTTTAAAACAAAAAAACCATCTCATTAATTTCTTACGTGTACCCATGACATCTGATATCAGTGAACATCAGTATTCAACTATGCATTATAGTTGGAAAAATCAATTAACTATGAACCAAAAGACCTGGATTCTAATGACAGCTCAGGCACTAAAATAAGAGATTTCATACAAATTACCTAACTGTTGGGGAGGAGGGAGGAGGGGAGGAGGAGCAGTGACAGTCACAGCCTTAAATAAAGTAATCTCTAAAGCACCTTCTGTCTTTAAAATAATAAACTCTGACTGTAGTTGGGCCATGTTTCTGGTTTACTGCCAGGCTGACTTGCCTACAAATTAATTTTTAATAAAAATCTTGACTGTGTCTTAATATCAATCAAGATTTTAAAATCTGTTGTTACTGCTGAAATGAGACTACAGAAAATGTAAAAGGGAGAGACAAACAGAAAAGTGATGAAGGAAGAGGAAAAAAATAGCAACAAATTATCAGAGATACATCTTCCCTGGGCAAATGTTAAAGTACTAAAGCAAACTACTCCTTCTCCTAATACAGTAAGTCAGATGAACAATTATTCTTTGTGCCTACCATATGCAGACCATTCTCATTTTCAAAAGTTCTATAGTTTAGTAAGCATGATAACAATAATCAGGAAATTCTAGGTCAGATTTTCAATAAAATATTAGGATGATAAAGCAAAGAAGAAATACTTGGAAATTTATCAAAATTTGTAATTTCAGTAAATTTTACTTATTCCATCAATAAGAAGAGACAAAATTTTGTCCTCACCTTTCCAATAAGATTTTTGCCACTGTGACAAACCAACTGCATAAAAGAATACATGTGTTTACTATTGAGGTATAATTGACATATAACATATTAGCTTCAAATGTACGTTTTGACCTTTGTATACACTGCAAAATGATCACTACAGTAAGACTAGTTACCATCTGTCACCGTACAAATTTTGTTTTCTTGTGATGAGAACTTTAAAGATTTACTCTCTTCAGAATGTGCACAATATTATTGACTCCTGTCACCATGCTATGTATTACCTCCCTATGACTGGAAGTTTGTTCCTCTTGACCCCCTTAACCCATTTCACCCACCCCCCTGGCAACCACCATTCTATGTTTTTTTGTTCATCTTTGCTTTTAGATTCCAATTTTAATTAAGATCATATAGTACTGTCTCTGCTTAACTTACTTCATTAGCATAACACACTCAAGGTCCATCCATGCTGTCACAAATAGCGAGATCTCATTCTTTTTTATGTCTGAGCGCTACCCCATTTTGTGTATATATACAGCCATTCTAACAGGAGTGAGGTGATACCTCATTTTGATTTTGATTTGCATTTCCCTGATGATCAGTGATACTGAGCATCTTTTCATGGGCCAGTTCTCCATCTGTATGTCTTCTTTAAAAAATTTCTATTCAGATCCTTTGACCATTTTTTTAATTAAAATTGTTTTTTTTTGTCTATTGAATTTTAAGAGTTCTTTATATATTTTGGATATAAATCCCTTATCAGATATATGATTTGCAACTATTTTCTCCCATTCAGTAGGTTGCCTTTTTATTTTGTTGATGGCCACCTTTGCTGTGCAGAAGCTTTTTAGTTTGATGTAATTCTACTTATTTTTATTTTGTTGCCTTTGCTACTAGAGTCAGATCCAAAAAACCACTGCCAAGATGAATGTCAAATAGGTCACTGCCTACAATTTCTTCTAGGAGTTCTATGGTTTCAGGTCTTACGTTCAAGTCTTTAATCTGTTTTAAGTTGATTTTTGTGTATGGTAAATGACAGTACCCTAGTTTCACTTTTTGCATGTGGCTGTCCAGTTTTCCAAATACCACTTTTTAAAGAGACAGTCCTTTTTCCATTGTATATTCTTGCCTCCTTCAATATAGTTTGAAATCAGGGAGTGTGATGCCTCCACCTTTGTTCTTTCTCAAGATTGCTTTGACTATTCATGGTCTTTTGGGGTCCATACATATTTTAGGACTGTCTGTTCAATTCTGTGAAAAATAACACTGGGATTCTGGTAGGGATTGCACTGAATCTGTAGATTACTTTGGGAAATATGGACATTTTAAGAATATTCTTTTAAACCATGAGCATGGAATATCTTTCCATTTATTTGTGTCTGCAGTTTCTTTCATTAATGTCTTAAAGTTTTCAGTGTGCAAGTTTCTCATCTCCTTGGTTAAATTTATTCCTAGGTATTTCACTCTTTTTGATGTAGTTGTAAATGGGACTGTTTTCTTAATTTCTCTTTTGGGTAGTTTGTTGTTACCATATATAAATGCATGATTTTTTACTTTCTACACTGAGACTCTACTGCATTCATTTATTAGTTTTAATAGTTTTATGGCAGAATCTTTAGGGTTTTCTATATAGAAAAGCATGTCATCTGCAAATAATGAGTTTTACTTCTTTCCAATTTGGACAGCTTTTATTTCTTGCTTAACTGCTGTGACTAGGGATTTCCAATACTATGTTTAATAAAAGTGGTGAGAGTGGGCAGGCATCCTTGTCTTTTTCCTAATCTTAGAGGAAAAGCTTTCAGTTTTTCACCATTCAGTATGATCTTAGCTCTGGGCTTGTCATACATAGCCTTTATTATGCTGATGAATGCTTCCTCTATACCCACATATTCAGAAGTTCTTATCATATATAGATGTTGAATGTTGACAAATGCTTTTTCTACATCTATTGAGATTACCATATGATTTTTATCCTTCACTTTGTTAATGGGCCATATTACATTGATTTGCAAATGTTAAACTATCCTTGCATCCCTGGAATAAATCCCACTCAATTACAGTGTATTATCCTTTTAAGGTATTGTTAAGGGTTTGCTAGTATTTTGTTGATGATTTTTGCATCTGTGTTCATCAGGAATACTGGCCTACAATTTTTGTGTGTGTGATGCCCCTGTCTGGCCAGATAATGCTGGCCTTGTAAAGTGAGTTTGGAAGCATTCCCTCCTCTTCCATTTTCCCGAAGAGTTTGAGAAGGGTAGGTATTAACTCTTTAAATGTTTGGTTGGTAGAGTTCATCTGTGAAGCCATCTGGTCCTGGACTTTTGTTGGGAGGTATTTGATTACTGCTTTGATCTCCTTACCCCCATCTATTCAGATTTTCTATTTCTTCACTATTCAGTCTTGGAAAATTATATATTTCTAGAAATTTATCCATTTCTTCCAGGCTGTCCAATTTCTTGATGTGTAAGCATTTATAGTAGTCTCTTATGATCCACTGTATTTCTGTGGTATCACCTGTAACTTCTCTTTCATTTCTGATTTACTTGAGTCCCCTCTTTTCTTCTTGGTGAGTCTAGCTAAAGCTCTGCCCATTTTATCTTTTAAAAAACCAGCTTTTAGGGACGCCTGGGTGGCACAGCGGTTAAGCGTCTGCCTTCGGCTCAGGGCGTGATCCCGTCGTTCTGGGATCGAGCCCCACATCAGGCTCCTCTGCTATGAGCCTGCTTCTTCCTCTCCCACTCCCCCTGCTTGTGTTCCCTCTCTCGCTAGCTGTCTCTATCTCTGTCAAATGAATAAATAAAATCTTTAAAAAAAACCAAAAAACAAAAAAACCCCAGCCTTTAGTTTCATCGATCTTTTCTATCGTCTTTTAGTCTCTTTTTCATTTATTTCTGCTCAGATCTTTATTTCCTTCCTTCTACTAACTTTGGCTTTGTTTGTTCTTCTTTTTCTTCTATTTCTTTTAGGCGTAAAGTCAGATTATTTGAGATCTTTCTTGTTTCTTATGGTAGGCCTATAATGCTATGAATTTCCCTCCTAGAACTGTTTTTGCTGCCTCCCATAGACTTTGGTAAATTGTATTTCCATTTTCATTTGTCCCAAAGTATTTTTTTTTAATCTTTTAAAAAATTTATTTAAGTAGGCTCCACACCTAGTGTGGAACCCAGAATTGGGCCTGAACTCCAGACCCAGAGATCAAGGCCTGAGCTGAGATCAAGAGCTGGATGCTTAACCAACTGAGCCACCTAGGTGCTCCTCAAAAAAAAAAAAATTTTTTTTTTTAAATTTCTCCATTGATTTCTTCATTGACACACTGGTTGTTAGGTAGCGTGTTGTTTAATCTCCAAGTGTTTGTGATTTTTCTAGTTTTCTTCTTGTAATTGATTTCCAGTTTCATACCACTGTGGTCAGAGGAGATGTTGATATGATTTCAATCTTCTTAAATTTGTTTTGTGGGGTAGCGTATGATCTATCTTGGAATATTCTATGTGCATTTGAGAAGAATGTGTATTCTGCTACTTTTGGATGGAATGTTCTGTATGTACCTATTAAGTCCATCTACTCTAATGTGTTGTTTAAGGCTGATGTTTCTTTATTGACGTCCTATCTGGGTGATCTATCAATTGATATAAGTGGGGCACTGAAGTCCCCTACTATTATCATATTGCTGTCAATTTCTCCCTTTAGGTCTGTTATGTAAAGCAAACATTATTTAGGTGCTCCTATGTTGGGTGCATAAATATGTATAAATGTTATAATCCTCTTGTTGGACTGAACCTCTTATCATTATATAATGCCTATGCCTATCTTTGTCTTTTACTACAGTCTTTTTTAAAAGTCTAGTTTGTCTGATATAGGTATAGCTACCCCAGCTTTCTTTTGGGTTCTATCTGCATGAAATGTCTTTTCACATCTCTTCACTTTCTGTGTGTGTCTTTACATCTGAGGTGAGTCTCTTGCAGGCAACGTATAGATGGGTCTTTTTTGGTTGTTAATTAAACCTAGTCAACTACTCTGTGTCTTCTGATTGGAGAATTTAGTCCTTTTACATTTAAAGTACTTATTGATTTCTGGCTGTTTTGTTGTTGTTCTCTATTCCTTTCTTCTTCTCTTGCTCTCTTCACTTGTGGTTAACACTTTCTTCAGTGTTATGCTTAGATTTCTCTTACTACATTTTGTGTATCTACAATAGGTTTTTGTTTTGTCATTACCATGAGGCTCACATATAACATCCTATATATAAAAACAGTCTAGTTTGACTTGATAGCAACTTAAGTTTAAATGTATTCTTAAAACTCTACACTTTTACCCCTCCATGTTTTGTTTTTGATGTCACTTTTTATTTTGTGTACCCCTTAACTGATCATTGTAGTTACAGGTTTTTTAAAATTACTTTTAACTTTCACATTAGCTTTATAAATAATTTACCCATTATCTTTACTATATATTTACCTTTCCCAGTGAGATTTATATTGTCCAATGTTACCTTGTTATTAATTAATGCCCTTTTTTTTCAGCTTAAAGAAGTCCCTTAAACATTTCTGTAAGACTGGTTTACTGGTGATGAACTTCTTCAGCTTTTGTTTGTCTGGGAAAACTCTTTACCTCTTCTTCAATTCTGAATGATAACCTTGCCATGTAAGATATTCTTAGTTGAAATTTATTTATCTTTCAGCACTTGGAATACATTGTGCCACATTCCCCTGTGGCCTGCAAAGCTTCCGCTGAAAAATATGCCTTTTCTTGTTACCAGTTGTTTTTTCTCTTGCTATTTTTAAGATGCTCCCTTTAACTTTTGACATTTCAATTATAATGTGTCTTGGTGTGGATCTTTGGGGGTTCATCTTATTTGGAACTCTCTGGGCTTCCTGGATCTGGATGTCTGTTTCCTTCCCAAGTTAGTAAAGCTTTTAGCCGTTATGTCTTCAAATAAGTTTTCTGCCCCTTACTTTCTCTCTTCTCCTTCTGGGAACCCTATATGCAAATGTTATTCTGCTTGATGTTGTCCCACAGGTCCCTTAAGCTATCTTCATTTTTTAAAGTTCTTTTTTCTTTTTGCTGTTCTGTTTGGGTGAGTTATACTGCCCTGACTTCTAGATTACTAGTCCTTTTTTCTGCTTCATCTAGTCTGCTGCTGGAATGGCTCTAGTGTATTTTTCAGTTCAGTTACTGTATTCTTCAGCTCTGTGAGTTTGTTGGGTACGTTCTTATTTTTCTATCTCTATTGAAGTTCTCACTGTGCTTATTCTTTTTCAGTGAGCATCTTTATGACCATTACTTTATCAGGGCAGAGACCCCTGGCTCCTCAAGGAGCAGCTTCATTTGTGAGATCCATCCCAACCGTGCACTGCCACAATGGGTGGGGTTTATGGAAAGATTGCATCTCTGCCTCTCCTACCTGTCTCAGTGTGGCCCTTTTACTGTTGGTTGTGAAGGAGTTGTTTGGCTAGTTTTTGGGTCTTATTCAGAGGAAATTGTTCCATAGGTAGCTATAGATTCAGTGTGTCCACGGGAGGACGGGAATTCCTATACCATCATCTTGAACATCCCTTCCACAACATATATTGTAGAAATTAGTAGTGATTAACAAAAAAATAAAAATAAAAAAAAATCCATGTTTTAGATAAGAAAAAAGGGACGAGCATTTATATTTTAAATTTAAATACATATAAAGCTGGATTGAGAGAATTGAACAAAATATCGAACATTTAGAGAGAAGCCATAGTAATTTTTTAAAAAGTCTCTCCTAGACACCAAATCTGCCTATTATTGAAGCATAAACTCAAATGTATTATTCTACAGGCTTAGCCAGAAAAGGAAAAGAGAAAAAAACTAACATTTACTCAACACCTATACACATGCTAGGCACTTCCACATTTTACTATTTTAATAACCTAAATGTTAAGTGGTAATTACATACGTTTTACAAAAAAGTAAATTGAATCATGTATAGTTAAACAATTTTCCCATTGTCTCACAGCTAGCTTTTATAAAAATGCATGTTTTTCTATTATACTTTGCTACCTCCAGAAATACTACAGAAATATTTCACTTATGTGAACCATATTATGTATGTGGAGAAACCCTGATAAGAGAAAAAAAAGAAAACATGGTACTAAGTATAAAAATGCTAAAAGTGATCATTCAATACTAAAAGGAAGTGAAAAGTAAAGCTGTCACTAGTATAGGGTGTCAGTAAAGGCAATTTCATACAGGTTAGGCTTCCTAGAGAAATTTACCATGGTGTATAAAAATTAAGCCACAGTTGAGGATTTTAGAGAATCTGGAAAACCAAAATAGAGACACTGGGAGTTATAAAAGGTTTTTAGAGAGGTAGGAGATAGAAGAAGAATACAGACCTCAAGTTTTGAGCAGGACTCCAGACTTAAACTAGCATTTAAGGCATACAACACAAGGCAAGATTAATATTCTTTTTTTTTGGGGGGGGGGAGAGAACATGTGCGCACACGCACACATATAGTGGGGGAGGGAGGGGCAGAGGGAGAGACAGAGAATCTCAAGCAAGCTCCATGCCCAGAGCAGAGCTCGATGTAGGGCTCAATCTCATGACCCCGAGAGATCATGACCCAAATCGAAACCAAGAGTCAGATGTCCAACCGACCAGGTGCCCCAAGATTAATATTCTTTAACTACACTATAATCAGGTAATCCCTATTCAAAAATCAAAGGTTCCCTGGCTGACCAAATTAAATCTAAAATCCTTAATCTGGCATTAAAGCCCTTCACAGTCAAGCCCCAGCCTGTCCCATTCTATCTTTCCAGTTTTACCTCTTTCTATATGTTCTCTGTTATAGTCAAAGCACATTACATGCTATTCCCAGAATATGCTGACCTTCTTCACCTACCTCTGAGCCCAATATGTGGCCCCCTCCCCTGTTATTCTGAAATTTTACCAATTCTTCATGATGCAGTCAGTTCAGTAGCCTCATAGCCAGATAACTGTTTCATCTTTAATCCTCATACCATTTTATCTGCACCACCTTATGGCACTTACATTCTACTAGGTTTTATAAAGATGTGTATACCTGCTTTTCTCCCCAAAAGATTGGAGGTTCCTAGAAACAAGAATATCTTTTCCTACAACTCTGTATTCCTCAAAACACCTACAATAAGGCTTGCATATATATGCCATCAATCTGTACCAAGCTGAGTATGACCAGCAATTAAAAGTGGCAGTAGCTTCTCAACCTAGAGTTGACAAAAATCAAAGACTTCATTTTGACATCTGTACCAGTGTTCACAGAAAACAGGAACCACACCCTACACATCAATTGCTTCACTAGATCCAGAGATTTTAAATTCACAAGTAAATGTTTGGGTCCATTTAACTAGTATCTAATTATGAATTCTAAGTATTGAGCATGGCAGATCCTGTTTAAAAAAAATCTCAACCTCATGATAATATACAAAAATGATTTCTTCTCTTGCCAAGAAGCACAGCTGTTTAGTTAGCAAATAAAAAATGATGATGTGTGCATATTTTCACCACCAACAAAATTCAGATAAAAAAGTGCATCATTTCAAGAAGTTTTTATACAGGGGCAGCTGTACAGTGCTGACTGCTATAAAGCCACCACTGTATAATACTGAAAAGTAAAGCTAGTAAAGCTCAAATAAACACTACTGTGGAGCTGGTTACTCCATCACATCCCTAACAAATTTTCTTTAGTATTTTTCAAAGCAGTTACAATCCGCTCACCATATTTCAAGCCTTTATGCTTTGTGTCAGAGGGAAAAAAGAATGAACAAGACACTGAGATTTAAGACACATACACAGAGTTTTAATAAAAAGCACAATGAGTTAAGTACTGTGATAAAAATAGTAACAAAGCCATGAGGAAGCAAAAAAGGAAGAATGAAGGTATGGCTTGAAAAATGTAGCTTTTGAACACTTGAAACAGGTGTGAACAGTAAGTGGAACCTCAAAAGGCAAAACAATGGTAAAGGCATAAAGATCTGCAAGAAAATAGGTGTTAAAAAAAAGTCACATGTACAGATGCAGCAGAGGCTAGAGGGAGTTATTCAGTAGAAAAACAGGAGAGAAAAAAGTAAGACCAGACCTTGTTGGTTCCTGAGAGTTCTTTCTGAAGCTTTTGGAACAAGTGGTCTGATTGAGTTGACAGAAGTGAAGTTTGCAACAGAAGAAAGAATAGTGATCAGGTTCAGGATTGCTATGACTAACTATGAGTGGAAGAATAAAGCTGAAATCACAGGTTTTTGGTCTAAGCAATAGGGAAGCTAGCAAAACCAATATTAATTTTCCACAAATTTGAAGTAGTAGCAAACATTTATTGACCACTTACTCTGTACAATAATAAAATAAGTACTCAAAACTAACAATCTTTGTGAAGGAGAAAGACAACTATAAATCCAAGTTTAAATACATAAAACTGTGTAATTCATGTGTTATACATTAGGGTGTATGTCTATAGGAAAGAGAATGATGGGAATAAATGATAAAGAAGAAAACAAAAGACAAGACAAGAGCTTGGTACCCATGTAGTGTGCTATGAACTAAGGAATATGATTAATTTAAATCTGTGCACTCAGTCTAAAGGAGCAGAGAAGAAACATTAAAAAAACATTAAAAAAAACATTAAAAAAAATAAGAGTGATGAAACCCTGGGCCAAAGTGTTTAGTTAGGAGGTAATTGTGGCCAGCAGGAACATCTAGAAACAACTCTAAAATGACCAGAAATTCAAGCTAGGCCTTAAGGCAAAAGTAGTAGGTCAAACTATTTGGGGGAGAGGGAGAGACAAGGGGGGGTGATGGTGTACAAACATATTCCTCAGAGAAGAAATAGGTGAGCCCAGGCTGGAGGAGGTAGGGCCAGGACAAAGTATGGTGGTAGAACAGAAATCTGGTAAGACAGAGAAGAGCTAAACTGCAAAGGAAAATAAGCATCAGACTAAAGAGTTTAGACTTTATTATTATATAGGCAACAGGAAGACTGAGGCTTTCAAATAGGAAAATATTAATCAGTACACAAAAGCAGTACACAGGATGGACTGGAGAGACTACTGAAGTTAGACTGAAGGCAAACAAAACAAAACAAAAACCCAGAGGGTAACAAAAGCCTCAGTCACAGTAATTGACAGCAGAAATAAAAAGGGGAAGAGAGACTTACTGAGGTATAGAGGATAGGATTTAGAAATCAACTGAATATATGCGTGAAAGTGAGTGCAAGATGACTTCAAACATCTAAGCATAAGCCTTTGGCAGATGCCAGGTTTGCTTCAGTAGGGCGAGACATCAGTTTAGGACACAGTCCTCTTGAAGTACCTTCAGGGTATCCGTAAGACAAACATCCGTCCGACAAACACAAATGCTAGGATGAACAGGCAGCTCCAGAACCTAAAACGACTGAGTAGCCATTCATGTAGAGATGCTGGCTGGTGCTGCGGAAGACAGAAGAGGTCAAAGGACTGAACTTTGGGGAACACCTAGTTTAGAAAGCAAGAGACAAGCAAGAGAAGAGAGAAGGGGAGAAAAGAGAGCACAAAGCACCTTTTCAACATGATTTCACATGTCTCACAGGTCTCAGAGACGAAATAATCTTACTGTGCCAAAAAGTCACAATAAGCAGTGAAACATGTGGAAAAATTGAGGACTAATGGTAATGTATAATAATAAAATGCTTCAGAAAGCACTTCCCTTTGATCCTGGAATTTTTAACCAGAGAAATCTATCGTGAGAAAGAAACTCTTGTGGGGGTCAGGGAGAGGGGCACACATGCTGTACAAAAAAGTTTCCCTCTGGCATTAACTCTGACAGTGAAAAACAGAATCTTAATTTCTAGCCATAGAGAGGAATGGTTATATATACCACGAAAGAGCCAAATGTCTTAAAGGAAGATATTTTACCACATAAAATTTTAAAACTTCAACACTGAAGGGAAAAAGCATTAAAGTTAAAGAAAAATATTTGTAACATATGACAAAGGGTCAATATTTTTAATATATAAAAGGCCCATGTAATTAAATCAAAAGAAAAAAGGCAAATATCCCCAAAGAAAAATGGGTAAGATACAAACAGCAATTTCCAAAACAAAAATAAAAATGACGAGCAAATGGAAAAATGTTGGTTCTCAGTGCTAATCAAAGAAATAAAAATGAAAATGATGTATTAATCACACCTCTGAGATGTGGGGAAAATGTGCACTCATATTCTTCACAGAATACATTGGAACAACTTTTCTAAATGCCATTTTTGGCAACAGAAGCACTTTAGAAAGTTTACACAAAAATTCTATTTCCAAGAACATATGCAAAAAAACCTTAGACCATTGTACAAAGTTATTCACATACAGAAGTTCACTGTAGCTTTGTCTTAATAATGCTGAAAAGCCAGAAATAACCTAAGCGTTCAACAACAGAAGACAAGTTAAGTATAAACTGTGGCATATCCATATAATGGATTTTTCGAAAGCTTTTGAAGGAACAGACATTAATATTTAATGTGGAAAATTGTTAAATAAGGCAGTTTATTAAATAAAAGTTTCTAAATAGCACATATAATATAAACCTTTTTTTTTTTTTAAGTCTGGAAAGATACGCACCAAAAATTTAGTACTGGTTGTCTCTAAGTACTAGGGTAAAATATTTTTACATTGCCTAATTATTTTATAATGACATATATTCTCTTTTTTAAAAAAGATTTTATTTATTTATTTCAGAGAGAGAGTGAGAGTGAGAGAGAGAGAGAGCACAAGCAGGGGGAGGGGTGGAGGGAGAAACAGACTCCTGGCTGAGCAGGGAGCCCAATGCGGGATTAGATCCCAGGACCCTGGAATTATGACCTGAGCCAAAGGCAAACGCTTAACCTTAACCGACTGAGCCACCCAGGCACCCAACACATATTCTAATAGACAAAGAATACTTATTGCTTCTTAAGTAACAAGATGTAAAGAAGAACATGTAGAAAAATATAGGTGTAAAAAACAAATGCAAAACTACAGATACAATTGATAAAAATATGAAAAAACAATAAAAATCTTTTTTAATTTTCCAACTATTAAGTGAAACAAGCCTAAAGAATCAAGTATAGCTCCATTTACAAAAACATAAAGAAAAAAAGATGAAGAAGTTAATGCAAAGAAGAAAAGAGAAAATTCACATCACAAAATCTTAATCATTTTAGAAGGAAGCAAGTTCATATCTAAGAGTCAAGCGTTTCAAGATTGGGGTCAACAACCTGAGTTAGACTGAAAACACAACAGAGAAAATAAGTCAACTTTGGGATGAGAAAAAAGGATTAGAAAGCAACTAGTACACAGGCAGCTGGAAAACAAACACTCAACAGTCACCAAAGCTGTGACTTTTTTCAGGAGTGCTGGGGAGAAGAAGGAAATGGTGGTATTTACCAGCTGAGAGTTGACCGGTTATATACAGAAAAGGTCAAGGAGAGGAATATGAGGTGCTAGTGAGTTCACAGAATATGAACTACAAGGTTCACCACCGGAAAGAAGGTAGAAACTAACAGCCTGGGAGGTGGCAATGAGGACAAAAAGCTGGTTCATCAGGTATGATGGAAAAAAGAAACACGGGCTCTTGAATCACCGCCTCTGGTGAGTTTAAGACTTGAGGTAGTTCAAAATGATGACAAGGTTAAACAATGCGGTCATCCGTGTAGGCTGCTGATGTAGAGTGGTGGTGAAGGTCACTGGAGTAAGTCAACTGTAGTTACTTACAAATGTGGCCCACCTTTCTGGTCCGAAATGAATATAGCTATTACTTTAATCTCTACATATTTCACTTTCCTCTGACTCATATATAACCTTTGTAGTCTGAGGAATTTGGGGGGCACTTCTCTCTGCACTTTATTCAACCACAAAATGAAGAGAATAAGGAGACAGGAGAGTGAATTATATCAATGATTCTCAACCTTAACTACACATTAAAATCATGGGTGCTTAAAAAAAAAACAAAAAAAAAAAACCAAACAAACAGGCAAAACTACCTATGCTTTGACCCCAAACCCGGTAATTCTGACTTGGTTCTAGGGTGGAGTACAGGAATCAGTATTTTTATTTATTTTATTTATTTATTTTTAAAGATTTTATTCATTTATTTGACAGAGATAGAGACAGCCAGCGAGAGAGGGAACACAAGCAGGGCGAGTGGGAGAGGAAGAAGCAGGCTTCCACCGGAGGAGCCTGATGTGGGGCTCGATCCCGGAACACCGGGATCATGCCCTGAGCCAAAGGCAGACGCTTAACCGCTGTGCCACCCAGGCGCCCCAGGAATCAGTATTTTTAAGAAGTTCCTCAGGGAATTCTAATGTGTGGCCAGGGTGGAGAACTAAACTACATATTTCTAATGGCTGCTTCTCCCCCCCCCCTTTTTTTAAAGATTTATTTATTTATTTGAGAGAGAAAGAGCGTGAACAAGCAGGAGGAACAGAGGGAGAGCAAATCTCAAGCAGACTCCATGCCGAGCTCGGAGCCTCACTCAGGCTCGACCCCACCACCTGGAGATCAGACCTGAGCCAAAACCAAGTCGAATGCTCATCCAACTGTGCCAGCCAGGTGCCCCTAAAGGTTGCTTCCTTTTAAAATTCTTCTACAGACATATTTTAGTAAATCCTCACAACACTTTGAGGCAAATATTTGTGTCCATTTCACAAATGAGTCCTGTGAAGCTTAGAAAAATGAAGCAACTTGTTCTAGAGTCACAACTCAGTAAGGAGCAGAGCTAGGATACAGGTTTGTTTGGTCCAGTCCCCACTATGTGCAACCTGCTTTCTCTAGCACTCACAACAACTACTTGAATGCCTTCTCTTCTTTCCTAGGACCTCACAAATTGTACACACCAAATTGTGATTTATGGATTGGAGGGCAAGTTATTTTTTTGGGGGGACGGGATTAACCCCAAATTCTACAGTAATTTCATTACAGAATTAGTAAACACCTTCACCTAAAGAGGTTTGAAATTTGACACAGCACTCCGTAAGTGTATCTATGAAGTATATTTTATTCAGTTAAGCCAACAAGAACGTTGCTATTAGGCATGCAGCTGGCATACAAAGCTGGTTCTCAGAGATAAGCTTATCAATAGAAAAGCAATTTTTATATGCTTTCCATTAAGTAAGGCATTCTAAACCAAAATCCTAACGTAATTCTGACAAAACAATAATTGACAGAGAAATGAGAGTTGCTCTATCAAAGAGCTTAAATGTATAAATATGACCTTCAAATTTATCATAAGGATTTACCTCTATTTCCATCTAGTACAAATAAATTCAATTACACTTTAAAATTATGATTATTATTCTTTCGTTGACACACTGCTTCTTCTTTGTTGATTATACCATTATCTACTTAGAAATTTCATAAACATTCAAGTTCTGTATCCCCAGGCAAAAATTTATTGAGTTAACAAGATAAATTCTCAAAAAAGAAATAGAAAGAAAGAAAAGAAAAAAAGTATTAGAGAAGATTTAACTTCTATGCCCATGGAAAGGGCAATTTATTTTATTTTAAAGATCTTATTTATTTGAGAGAGAGTGCGAGAGCACGTGAGCTCCTGAGTGAGCATGGTGGAGAGGGAAAGAATCTCATGCACACTCCGCTCTGAGCGCTGGGGTTCCATCTCACAACCCTGAGAACACGACCTGAGCCAAAACCAAGAGTTGGATGCTTAATCGACTGTGCCACCCAGGTGCCCCTGGAAAAGGCAATGTAATAAATTCATGAAGTATATTTACAAGGAACAGATGTGTCCTCATCCATTCAAACCTTTCCTGAGCATCTGCTATGTTCTCTGCACACTGGGGATGAAGAGGCAGATCAGACTTCATGCAATGGCTGTAGTCAAGGAGGTACTGTGACAGATCAGTGTAGTATTTACGGGACTGCAATGGGGTAAGTGAATTATTCTTGGGGAGAGAAGGGGTGGGTAAGGAGAACAGCAGAGAGAAGGTTTCAAAAAGTACAGGCTCAGGACGCCTGGGTGGCACAGCGGTTAAGCGTCTGCCTTCGGCTCCGGGCGTGATCCCAGCGTTATGGGATCGAGCCCCACATCAGGCTCCTCTGCTGTGAGCCTGCTTCCTCTCCCACTCCCCCTGCTTGTGTTCCCTCTCTCTCTGGCTGTCTCCATCTCTGTCAAATAAATAAATAAAATCTTTAAAAAAAAAAAAAAGTACAGGCTCAAGTGAAAATTTCACTACAAGAACCCTTGTAAATCAGCTCTCTAGGAAATAAGTATACTGAGGAACTAAAATCAGAAAAAGCTGCAAAGACAGAGGAAACAAGGTGGACAGAGATTGCTCCACAACAGGGAGCTGCGTATCCTACAAAGTTCATGCTATAGGAAAAACAAGAAGGCTTCAGAGTCATGAAGACCTCAGTTAAATACCAGTTTGGCTGCTAGATTTATGAAGTTAGTTAAGTCACCTCATTCCTAGATTAACTCTTCATCCAGAAAAACAAATGTGTATAAGGGTGTTTACTTGACAATGAAGCAAAACAAAAAGGACTTAAGAACTAAGGAAATTAGCAGCCAAATCTGAGCAGAAGCTCTACTATTACATCTAGATTAAGAAGAGAACTTCTCCAAGACATGTTTTAGGGTTTATCCTATTTGTGGTTAAGAGTCCCTTCACTTTAACAGAATTTTAAAGCTAAGATGCCTTTATTAAAACACATCAATTTACATCCATTGAGTGGGGTAAATCAGGCTCAATCTTTTTTGATACCTTGGGTTAGTACATCAGTTTTATTGTTTGAGGCGACAGCATGTGCTTTCTAATTAAGTACAGAAACTTAATACCATTCACCTCCAGTGCTGTCTGGACCCAAAGAGATTAAAAATAGAAGCCTTCGTTAATACTGAATTAACCTGAGGACCCCGTGAGCTACTATAGTACGGGAAAAAAGGCAAATGCTCAAAACAAGACAGGCACGCACCTTTAAAAAAAATCAAAGGGAGGAAAAAAAAACAACTTCGTAATGTCAAGATTACTTCACCTTAAGACACACGCCTTTAAGTATGTCAAAGCTCCTAAGTCTGTCGTTAGTCTCTTCTGTACGTACTAAAACACAACAAAGAAGGTATTTATCAACTTACATACTTTGAGTCTATGAATTACAAAAGGGCTTAGTTATGTGTAACCTTAATACTACCATTTCCACCGCACACTCAGGGGTTATTGCTATAAAGTCAGAACACACAAGGGAATTCAACAACATGAGCAGCAAGCTCTCGGCCCTCGGTAAAATTTTAAAAAGGAAAAATAAATTCGGCCGAAGACTATACAACTTTTGAAGACTCTAAATAAACGTGTTAGAGCCAACCTTCCATCAGAGCAAATTCTGCGGTGCCATTTTTTGCCCCCCAAAAATATGCTGTTCAACTTAACAACGTCCCTAATGCCCAGACCCCGCAAACTTTTTGGAGAGAAAGACGGAGACTCCAGTGGCCGCGAATGGGATCCAGTCCTCACGCCCCGCAACTTCTCGCCGACCTCGGGACCCCCTTGGCGCCTCCGCCCGTCCCCGGCCCCCCGGTCCGCGGTCCCGCGGCCCCGGCAGGCACCAGCGCGGACCCTCCGGAAAGCCCCCGAGCCCGCGGGCGCAGGCGGCGGCGTTCTGCGGCCGGGCGCAGCTCGCCCGGCGTCCGCGGGCCAGCCCCAGCGCGCGGGGAGCGGCCGGGAGCGCCCCGTTTCTCACAGACCCCAACATGGCGTCGGCCGCCGCCCGCGACGACGACACCTTCCCGCGCCGCAGACGGCCCGGGAACCGTGGAGGGAAGCGCCGGAAAGTTTCGTTTCTCCTCTCCCGGCCCGCCAGGGACCGGCGCACAACCAACCTCGAGCTTCACCTACCCAGCCGGGCGCGGGCTCGGCGACGGCGGCGAAGGTCCGACTCCTCCTCGTCCCGGGCGCCGGGCGCGGACTCTGCCCGCTCCTCCGCCCCAGCCTCCCAGGGTGTGTGCCGCCAGCGGCCCCGCGCAGCCGGCGCGATCCGGACGCGGCGGGGGGGCGGCCCCGNCGGCCGGGCGGCCGACACGGCCGCTCGCAGGTGACTCCTCCGCCCCTCCAGTCGAACCCCACAACGGCCGCCTAGGCTGGCCTCTCCCCTGCGCGTGCACGGGCGCGCCGCCGCCCACACGCCAGGCGCGAGCGCTCGGGTACGAGCACACCCACAAGGCTCACTCCCCGCCCTTTCTTGCTTGTTCCCTTGCCCCGCCCGTGCGGCCCCGCGCGAAGTGATCGACGGGGCGGGGCCTCAGCGAAGGCCACACCCACCTACGCAGCCGGGACGGAGAGTTGGTTCCTCCGCTCGCTGTGCGGACGCGCGCGTCGGAATCGTTTGGGTGCACTTGGAACGCCTTACCTGATTTTCCTGGCTCTTGGCAATCCTTTGGGAAGGATTGTTCATCTCATTACTAGGTTCTTAGGAAGAACGGAAGGAAGGTTGGGTTGCCTTTCCCCTACCACCGAACGGGCATCCCAGGGAACTCAAAAACTTTCTGCGGGCGAAAGAGAAAGGCTTTTTGGATGTTAGATGCCCAAAGGATTCCGGGCAGACGTCTGTTTGCTACTCCCAGTTAGCGCAGCGTTCCTGTCCGTCACACCTTTCATTCGCTTTCCCTGAAACCCCTACCTCTTGAAACCGAAAGAGCTGCGGTTGCAACACATACACCCTGCGGACTCTGCACAGCCCTTTAAGTGCATGCCTTTATTGCCTGCCTTAGAACTCTGGTCTTACCAGAACTTTTCTCTGACGCTGCGAAACCTCATCTACCTACTTCACATACTTGGAAACGGTAATGATAGTATATAAGGTTAAACCTGCCCTTCTCTTACCGCAGCAACTGTGCTAAACGCGCTGGGGGGGTACGTGGAGAGATATCAAGCTGTCGGAGGTCGCCAAAGAATGGGGGAAGGAGACGGCATACTCCACACGAAGTGTATAGGTGAAATTAGATTTGGGTAAATTTTATCTTTCCCATTGGTCTATTCAAGGATATTTAACCTTTGTTTGTTAGTTCTTGAATTAGAGCCGTCAGCATCCAAGCTGCACGTCAATGAGCACCCACCCAGGGAAATGAGCAGGTCTTGCTTCTGATCAGCTTTCTCTGCATCTGGGATTCTACCTCCTCCGGGTCTTTGGCTCCCATCCGCCCCTATTTCAATGTCTCAGAAACAAATCTTTTTTTTTTTTCAAAAAAATTAGTAACTAGAACAAAACTAGCAAGGATGGACTTGGGGAAACTTACAGTATCACCATCACACAAATCTTCACATGTGTTAGCTACACTTGTCTCTGTAGACAAGTACGAATGCCCCCGGACCATTGTTTCAACCATCACCCTACCCACCCCTTCATTCAGCCTCATCCCTCTCTACATGCAAAGCAACACTTTATCAGTGGGAAAAAAGGTGGGCTTGATCATCCAAAATTCCTTTAAATTTTGAAATTAGGAGTTGCTATGTCTAGTCTACAGCAATAGTCACCAAACATTTTTGGTCACTCAGCCATCAGTAAAAATGTTTGCCTACTCTCCCCTCCCAATATACTTATTTAGCTTATTCTAAAATGCATGGAGTTAGAAGTCAACAGGACTGTAATGAAAGCATCTACCTCACAGTATCATTATGAAGATTAAATGAGTTAATATTTGTAAAGCATAGTGCCTGGTACATGGTAAGTGCTTTGTAAGTGTTAGATAAGTATTATATATAATATATATTAATTACATGTGTAATAGTATATATAATACATAGTATGCATATACACACACACACACACATCTATTATATAACTAATATATTAGGTACATTATAAAACATACACACAAAAAATCAGAAATGATTATTTAAAATGTTGTGTGGGTTTTCTTTCTCTATTCTGCATGTTCTGTCCCTTCCCTGGGCTGTGCACAACCCAATTTGTACTCCATTGATTTAGAGCTGTACTGACAAATATGGTAGCCACTAACCACATGTAGTTATTAAAAATTCAGTTCCAAAAAAAGAAATTCAGTTCCTCAGTCACACCACATTTCAAGTACTTAATAGCCACACGACTACTGGACGGTGCTGATATAAAATATTTACATCATTGCAGAAAGTTCTATTGGATAGCACTGACGAAGCTGAAATAAACAAGGGACTAAGGCAAATAGGATCAACTGATGCCTGGGACCTGTAACCATGGCACCATGTTCAAATCGAGTGATAAGATCTCTCTTTGAGCTTCACATCTCTGTAAAATGAAGATAAAAATAGGAACTACCTCATGGACTGCAGAGCAGAGGAAATGAGATAAGGTGTGTAAAGTCTGTGGCAGAGTGCCTAAAACATAGAGGAACTTGAAAATATTGGTAAAATTTGACTTTAACCCAATTCGATAAGCCTGAAAGGCAAAGATCTTATTATTGTCCTTGGTTTTAATGGGTAAGTTTTTCAAGGTATTTATTTTGGAAAAGACAAAGAGTTTGGTGAATTTTTAGTTAAAAGCAGAGCATTCAAGGAGAGCTGGCAAACACCTAGATTTTACTCCTTGATTTCCTCTTTCTGAAGCCCCTGGTCTTCTCCTAGTTGTGCCCATCTCAGTGAAATTGCACTGCCACCCACAAGCCTGGTGAGTCATCACCGTGTCATCTTCTTTTCTATTGCCTTCACCCAGTCCCTTGGCCTCCAAAATATTGTAGAATCTACTTCCAAAACACTTCCGCTGAAATCCTCTCATCTCCTTGTGTCCCCTCCACACAGGGACAACACAGGATTGCACCACTCCCCTGCAGAAAGCCTTCCATGGCTCCCCACAGAGGCTGCCATACACAGTTGTACAGGTTGCAGTAGAATAAAACTTTGCAAGAGTGCCTTTCACATTGGGGCATTGTAAATTTTGTATTTATTACAAATATCCTCTGGCAGATTTCAGAGAAATGACTTATTCTACTCAAATTATTTTACAACAATTTTCTAGCAAGACAGAAATGTGTTGAGGAGTGGATGCCTTTTTCTAATTTGCCCAAAGGTGTCATATGGAGTAGGAACATTTCTATTTCACTTAGAACTAAATGCCAGTTCATCACGGAGTTCTATAAAGCCCAGCACAATCCAACCTCGGCCATTCTCTCCACTGTAAAATGATGCCCAGCTCCACCAAATTCCATTCATGTTGACCTCCTGTTGTTTTTAAAATATACCAAGCTCTTTTCTGCTAGGGGACCCACTGCCCTGGCCACTTCTCTACCTAGAGAGTCAAGCCCATCGCACCCTACACTTCACATAACTGTGGCTCCTTGTCATCTTTCAGGCCTCTGCGCCCTGACAGACTGCCCCTGTCATTCTGGGTCGCAGCGCTGTGTGTTTCCCTCATGGCCCATACAGATCTCCCTGGAGACTGTAAGCTCTGTGAAGGCAGGGAGTTCATTGTCTTCTCTGGTCTATCCCCAGCTTCTCGGGGATCAACTTAGCACTGTTGCCACCCCTCTCTACATTCTTCTGTGCACAATGGGAGAAAGCCCAGAATTCTATTTTCCAGAAGACTTTTCACTGAATGCTTCCAGGTGAAATTCTGCCAGTGGAGACACCTATCTGAGATTCGAAATGCAGAAGAAAAGGAGAAATCGTTACTCTTCAGCATAGCTTCAAACAGACAGCTCAGAGAGCGTTTCCCTAGGTTTCTGGGAAAATATCAGACAAACTGAAAACATAATATTCTGTTCTTTTAAAAGGGGCGGTAGGGCTATAGTCTTAAAAAGAGCAGTGGAAGTGTTCTAGATTAAAAAGAGTAAACGAGATATGACAGGGAGGCCTTGGTGGCTCATTTGGTTGGGTGTCTGAGTCCTGATTTTGGCTCAGGTCATGATCTCAGGGTTGTGGGAGTGAGCCCTGTGTCAGGCTCTGTGCTGGGCATAGAAGCTACTTAAGATTCTCCCTTTCCCTCTTCCTCTTGCCCTCCTGCCCCCACCCCAAAAGAAAGACACATGACAACTAACTATAATACCTGACCCTAGACTGGGTCCTGTAGTGGAAAGGGAGAATGCTACAAAGGACATTATTGGGCTAATGGAAAAATTGGAATATGAACTGAAAAGTAGATAAAGGTACTATATTAGAGTGAAACATACTGTCTTGGTTATATAAGAGAATGTCCCTCTTCTTCAGATATACACACAGAAGTATTTAGGGGTAAAGGACCATGAGGTATATAACATACCTTCAAATGATTCAGAAAACATTTCATATGTAACATTTAAATATTACCTCTGAAAGAAAGACACCACCTATATGTATGATAAGGCAAATGGAGTAAAATGTTAGTAAGTAAATCTGGATAAAGAGTATACGGGCGTTCTTGGTATAATTTCTATTTGTGCAAACTATAAGTTTGAAATTATTCCCCCCTAAAAAATAGTTTAAAATATGTGTATAAGAAAGCACTAAAGAAACTATACTAAATAATTCAAAACAAACTAGGATAGGTGTCTTAAATATCCAGTCTCAAAATAGGTCCAGACTGACAGCCACATGATTAAAGAACGATGTGTTTTTGCTTTTTTCTAATTCCCCAGGGAACAAAAAGTGAATTTATCCTTCCTGCAGGAGACAAAATGCTCCCTGGCTATGGGAGAATAATCTCTCCTACACAGAGGGTCTTTCTAAACACTGAAGCATGGGCTGTTTGTGGCTTTGCCCGCCACTGTGTCCTACAACCGGTTTGGCACAATCACGTTTACTATAGATCCTGGGCTGCAGGAAGTGGGAACAGACACTATATTCCTTACAAATTATAACCATATCTCCAAATTTCATCTCTGCACACTTTTTGCTTTGAAGCAGGAAGGCCCCGTGACTCCAGGAAATACAGTTCTATGCTGTTTTATCAGAGAGCCTTATAGTCAGCTCTTAGAAGATCATTTAGAAACATTTCCCAATTAAATGACATACAAAGTTCTCTTAAAAATATTGCAAGACAGTCAAATGATCCGTGGTTGCCAGGTGTTAGGGGGAAGGGAGGGATAAGCAGGATTTTAGGGCAGTGAAACTATTCTGTACGATACTATACTGGTGGATACATGTCACTATGTATTTGTCAAAAGTCATAGAATGTATTATACCAGGAGTGAACCTTAACATACACTATGGACTTCGGGTAATAAGGACATGTCAGTGTAGGTTCATTGATTGTAATAACTGCCACTCTGGTGCAGGATGCTGATAGTGGGGGAGGCTTGTGTGGGTGTAGGAGTTTTATGGAGCTCTCTGTACTTTCCACTCAGTTTTGCTCTGAACCTAAAACTGCTCTTAAAAACATAATCCATGCAAAAAGAAAAAATATATATTGCACATGTCTCTTGGAAAGTTTGGAATTTAAGCTTGGGGAGTTGAGAAGCTTTCTGGAAGGAATTTTAATTCATTTCTTTAAAGATTTATTGTAAATTATATTTCCCAGACTACTGCTCTTTTTTTTTTTTTTTAAGATTTTATTTATTCGACAGAGATAGAGACAGCCAGCGAGAGAGGGAACACAAGCAGGGAGTGGGAGAGGAAGAAGCAGGCTCATAGCAGAGGAGCCTGACATGGGGCTCGATCCCATAACGCCGGGATCACGCCCTGAGCGTGAAGGCAGACGCTTAACCACTGTGCCACCCAGGCGCCCTGCAGACTATTGCTCTTTTAAGCATCTGTCAAGCTATCTTACCTTAGAATCAAAAGCTGACATTTAAATTTGAACAAAGAAGCTTATTAATATTTTAAAAAATTAAATTTTCTTGGCAGAAATTTGATGTTGATCTTGGCAGTTCTAACATATGAATCTAGTATACATCAAGAATCTTGTGAATTTTCCCAACAGTGGATATAAATTGATCAGGGATTTGCCTCACTGAGAACCAAGTTTATGTATTTCCAACAGGGACACCATGTATCATATTGGAAACTAAGGGACTAGTTTCAAGTTCCTCTCTGTCTTCCCAGAAACATAAGGCTTGGGGCGCCTGGGTGGCACAGCGGTTAAGTGTCTGCCTTCAGCTCAGGGTGTGATCCCGGCGTTATGGGATCGAGCCCCACATCAGGCTCCTCTGCTATGAGCCTACTTCTTCCTCTCCCACTCCGCCTGCTTGTGTTCCCTCTCTCGCTGGCTGTCGCTATCTCTGTTGAATAAATAAATAAAATCTTTAAAAAAAAAAAAAAAGAAACATAAGGCTTAACGCCCCTTACTGAAATAAATTCCAGGTAGAGTAGTAAATTACATGTAAACTATGTAAACTTTGGAATAAAAAAGACATGTAAAATATACAACTATATTAATTATCTTCAGTAGGATTATGCATGATTCTTTTTCTTCTCTGTGTTTTACCAATCTTCTATAATAAATATGTACTGTTTTATTAAAAAAACACAAGGCACAATCATTGGTAAGTTCTCAATGAAGTAAAAATCATATTCAAGTACGCATACACAAAAAGGCACAATGGTTGCTTTCTTCTCTAGAAAATTCCTAAATTATTTGCACATTACCTTCCCTGCCGGTAGAGTGGAATTATACAACAAATGCCTTATGCCTCTTCGTTAACCCTATAAATGACAAAACATGAATCTCAACAAGCAGTTATTGAAAAAGTTTACCTTCTATAAAACTAGCTTAAAATAAGTACCGAACTTGCAAAGTTGAAATACTGTATCACATTTTTAAAAGTTTGTGCCAGATTAAATAAAATTCAACAGAAACTTTAAAGCCAAATATTATCAAGAGAACCTATTCTAAAAAGCAATATACTTTTCGGGAGTACTAGTATAAATAGGTCATTCATACTTCGATGTAAAGAGAAGAAATTGAAGCATGATTTCATTAAAAAAATTCATTTCAAATAAAAATAAAACTTTTAGAGTTTGGAGCCAGATAGAGCTGTGTTCAAATTCTGATTCTGCAACTTATTGGCTGTATAACCTTGTGTAAATGGCTTAACCGTTCTGCTCTGCTCAATTTTCTTATTCGTAAAATCTGTAAAAATGGGAAAAGAATCCCTTCTGCCCTAGGATGATAAAGATTGTGGATAATAGAAGCAAAGCTCGTAGCGAACAGTAGGTGCCTGGAAAATAGTGGTACTCTATAAACAGCGGATGTGGTAGTTATGTTGTAGTAGTAAATGTTGTTGCTGTTGAAATTCTTAATAAAATATTAATTTTATCACTTATGTGAAAAGGCAGGAAATAGCCTATTAAATCTTGACATGCCTGATTTCTAGATCTCTGGCCAGTTCTTGCAAAGGTCCTTCCTCCATATCTGTGTCTCTCTAGTGACCTTTCATACACTGTAGATTGACAACAAACAAGGAATGTTCATAAGCAGAAGAAGTCCCATGAAAACAAGCCATTGTTCAGCCATAACCACCCAATTACACTCCTCACCTAGTCTCCCCCTGGCTCTGTATGGAGCCGCCCGCAACACTCACCTCAGTCCGTGACTTCTACCCAAATCCACCCATGCGTTTCTTCACTTCTTAACCCAAACTCAGCTCCCAGAACTGGTGGGTGCCAGCCAGCCAGGCATGGCCAGATACAGCAGGGCCTCTGGTTCTGGAAGAGGAGGGGCCAGGGGGCTGGACCCAGAGCACTCTGGAGACTCTTTGTAGAACAGTAGTCCTGTTCCACCTCACTCGAGCCTCAGCATATACAATCACTTTACTGCATATGACTCACACGTGAGGAAACTCAAATTTGGAAATGAAACTGAGTGGCAAGGCAGGCAAACCAGCCAAGAAATAGGGAACACAGTCGAAAGACGTAGGCTCACAGCCAGAGACCGTAGGACGCGGTGCAGAGGACTATTTCTAAAGCTGGGGTCAAAACTCCTTAAGGTTGGAAAGAACATTTTGACCTGGAAAATGCTGAATAGCTTTTTAATGATAATGCAAAGGTATGAATGGCCTCTTCTGCCATATAGCACCTTCTTCTCATGTTCTCCAAGTATTGAACCCTTTTCCTGTCATTTTTCTTCCATATGATCGCCAGCATATTTTCACTCTATTTTCTCCTAGCCTCTGCCTTCCTGCATGAGGAGTCCTGATACACATTCTACTTTCCCAGAAATGGAGTGTCAGGTATATGTATAGAAATATAAATATGTGCATCATGGATTTGAAGACCAAAACAATCCATGAAAATCTACTTGGGGATAAACTTGGGATGGAGATATAAGATAGAGTGACTCAGTCCTATTTATTTACAAAGCAATTCATTAACTTGTTAGAAAATATCCATTGATTGCTATGAGTTAGGTATTGTTCTTAGAGTTGGGGGTGGCATGGGGTACATAAGGAAGACAGAAAGAACCATGTCTTTAAGAAGCCTACCTTCCAGCAAGGGGAGAAAACACAGATAAGATAATTGCAGACAGTAATGAGTGCAGTAAAGGAAATAGACATGGCAAGTACCATGACATCACCTAGGACTGCTGAGGGTGGGAGGTATTTTATCCCCATAGTATTCTTCAATCCCACCACCACTATTACTGATCTTTGAGAAGACAATTGATAGTCTCTCAGTCTCATGTAGGTTGCTATGTGAATGCATTCTCAAGACAAGTGTTCTAACTGAAAGTTGCCACCAGCCCCTCCCACCTCACACACTCAGACTATTGCCCCTAAACTATTCTTCTATAAAAGTTCTGGAACTATCACAGAGTATTTAATGGAAAGTGGCTGGCTATTTTCAATAGAATAGTCCATACAACTTCTCTAAGAAGACGACAATTGAAAGATAAGAAAGAGGCAACTCCTGGTAGAGCTAGGGAAAAGTGTTCTAGGACAAGAAGGAACAGATGCAAAGGCCCTGAGGCAGAAAGAGTTTATAGTGAACTCAGACAAGAAAGATCAGTGTGGCTGGGGAGGGGCAGATGTTAAGAGCTAGGTGCAGTAGATAGAGGCCAGAGGGTTCTGGCCTGAACCAGAAGGGCCTGAGCTAAAGGGTTATAGGCAGGAGAGTAACACTCTCTGATTCACAGTTTTAACAGATCTAACTCAGAATTGAAGACAAAAATGGAAGCAGGAAGACCTCTCAGCAAAACATTGCAATAGCTCAGGGGAAGACAATGATAGATTAGGCCAGGCAGGCAGCTTTGGAAAGAAAGAAATGGACAAAGGAGGTATATTTTGGAGATAAAACAGGTAGGACTTGCTAACTGACTGCAAGAAGGCAAAAGAATGGATGGAATGAAGAGCGACTCCCACATTTAGGCTTGAGCAGTTGAGCAGATCGTGGCCTCATTTACTGAGAGAAAAAGGCCTGGGAAAGAGCTGATTTGAGAAGTGGAGGGAGAATCAAGAATAATTTGACGTATTTGGTTTGAAATGTCTATTAGCGATCACCAGTAGTGATGTCAAATCTAGAGTAAGTGGAGAGATCTGGACTGGAAATATAAATTGGAGCATTGTCCACAGAGGACACAGTTAGGGACGATCTCAAGAAATGTATTAGAATAAAACCTTTCAAAATCAGGGATCTAAAGATGAATGAATATAACCTATCAAAAAGAAATAACACTTTAAGCACAAAGATATTTATGGCAGTATTATATATGACATTAAATAAAGGGGGAAAAGACTGTCTATTTGGAAGCAGTTGAGCGCTTTGTCAATGAAATATTATTCAGTACTTTAAATTCTTTAGTAAGACTTCCGGATAGGAAAAGGATATATTTATGTGATAATTCTAAGTGGGAAAAAAACACTAAACGTATCTACATGGCATGATAACTATACAAAAAAGATTAATCATAGTCATTTTTTCTTTGAACTTTTGCATATTTTCTGTAATTCCCATTCTGTTCGATAGCTTCAGTGAGGCTTATGCTAAGGTAACAAACAACCCCCAAAATTTCAATAGCTTATTGCATAAAATGATTTCTTGCTCATCCAAAGTCCACTGTAGGTCAGATATAGTAGATAATAAAAGATGGCCACTATCATACTTTCCCTTCCTAAAACATATGCTACTCTCTATATCAAGTGTAGGAGTTTGATTTCCCTCGCTTTGAACCTGGACTGGCCTTGGTGACTTGCCTTGACCCATAGAATATGGCAGCAATGATGGTATGGGACATCCCAGGATAAGTTGTAAGAAGCCTTTTAATTCCTCCTGGATCTCTTGGAACACAAGCTCTTGGGATGCATCTTCTCAGAATCCAGGACCCAAGCAATAAGAAGCCCAAGACATATAGGCACTGGGGTTGATAGCGCAGAGCCCCCAGTTGATAGCATCAAGTCCAGCCATTTTGGACATCCAGCTCAGGTGAGTGGTCAGATGACTGCAGCATCAGTCAACCACTGTCTGCATGAGAGACACCTGGTGAGATCTGCCTAACTGAGCCCGCTCAGCACACACGGAACTGTGAGAGCTAATAGAAAATTATTGCTTTAAGCCAGTAAGTTTGGGAGTGATTTGACACACAGAAATCAATAACCAGAACCTGTGACCACTTTCCAAGGCCGCTGATATCCTTGCAGTGACTCAGGGATGCGTGTTTCTTTGCTCTCGTGGCTCTCCCATCTCACCTGTCTGCCATCGCCATCACCCTGAAGGGGAAGGCAGAACTGAACATTTGCACAGGACGTTTCACTGCCTCAGACCAGAAGAGACAGGTATCATTTTTGCTTACAGCCTATTGGTCAACACGAGGCAAGCAAGGAAATGTAGTTTCTTGGGGAAAAAAATGGTGTATTGGTAAGCGCTGGTAATGTCTACTGTGCCTTTACATTACTTTCACTTTTTAATTGTGAACTATTCTAAACCTAACAAAAAAGGTACAAAGAGGAAAATAATAGGTGTCCATCTACTCACTAACCAGACATCAAACTCTTATAACTACACACAAAAAAGTTTTATTTGTAAAAAAGGTGTTAGATACTAAATGCCTCTGGAGAGCTTTCTGGGGATGTTGGGTGATGATTGCTGATTACAACTCTTTGAAGGATGTCAAGTTCAGACTCCCTAACACAGCTCTTCACTATGACTCCTCAGCCTCCCTTTCTGGAGAGCTTACAGTCTTCCCCCCAACACACTTAATAGAGGATGTTGGTTATTTTTCCCTCTTTGTGTCTATGTACTCTTCTTTTGGTAAAACATTATCCCAATTTTCTTTTGCATAATCATTTCTACCCCATTCTTAGCAAAATGGTTTAGGTGGGATCAACTCACCCTCAGCTCATATTCTTTTGTCCAGCACGCTACCCCATCCTCCCAGACCCAGGAATCTGTCCCATTCCTGGGATGAAACCGAGGAATTGAAGTTGTCATTTGAAGAAAAAGATGTTCTCTCTCTTGACATGAACAAAGAATCCTATGACCCCAGGACTGTTAGGGTCACGTAGTAGAAGCCAAAACAGAGAGAGGAGAAGAAACAAGACCCTTAACCCATCAAGCCTTATCAGTAGCCTGAATCATCTCTGGCATGAACGACTGCTTGCCTTTTAGGGGAGACAAAGAATTTCTTTTGTTTTTTCGGTCTAAATTGGATTTTCAGTTGATTTCAACAAAAAGACTAATTATTATTAATTAATAGCAACACTGTGATCCAACCACCTTAAGTCACTTTTGGTTCCCTAAAATACATGTATTTTCACTTCAAAATAAGGTTAAACTGAGCCTAAAATGGATTGAGAGTTGTCTCCACAAAAAGCATGGTCCGGGCCCCTGTTGTCATGGCTGAAGAACAAAACTACCAACTGCAGCATCCAGGAAACATTTTAAAAATTGTGAACATTCCAGATTATCAGCTGTTCCTTAAGTGTTGACTTGTAGACATCAGTAATTTCAGGGCATTTGCCTGGACAAATGACCATGGGAAGCTCTCTGAGGTCCAAGTTTCTCTCAAAACTATACATTGAGGGGTGCCTAGCTGGCTCAGTTGGTAGAGCATGCCACTCTTGATCTCAGGGTGGTGAGTGTGAGTCCCATGCTGGGTGTGGAGTTTACTTAAAAAACAACAAACAACAACAACAACAACAAACTGTCTGTTGAGCAATTGGGTTGAATGCCCCTGAGAATAAACCTGACGCAATGTAAAGACCCTCATCCGAGGCCTGACAGCTTGTATATGGAAAACATGTGGACAGAAAAATTACCGTTGAGTCAAAGTTATGCTTCTAACTTCCTGATGCGGTCCTATGAATGGGGAAGTGTGTGTCCCTTGGAGAATATGCAACGCAGCTCCAGCCAGTGTGACCGAGTCAACAGGACAGGGTTTCAAGGTGACATCAAAGGGGGAAGTGGAGAAACATTTTTCAATCAGAGGAGCTAGACCCTCCCTTACCTTCATATTATCATTTTCTCATCTTGTCACCACATTTGAACAACTAGAGAAGCCTCCCAGGAATGATGATAGAACACTTAAAAGTTGCCGAGGGAGACCTTCCAGAAATAGTGCAGTAAATGAAACAGGTGGTTTACGGTCTTCTTGGCCATATAAATCCATCTTTTCTTTTTTTTTTTTTTTTTTTTTTTACAGATTTTATTTATTTATTTGATGGAGAGAGAGACAACCAGTGAGAGAGGGAACACAGGCGGGGGAGTGGGAGAGGAAGAAGCAGGCTCCCAGTGGAAGAGCCTGATGGGGGGCTCGATCCCAGGACTCTGGGATCACGCCCTGAGCTGAAGGCAGACGCTTAAGGAACAAGCCACCCAGGCATCCCCTAATCCATCTTTTCTTGAGTCACTTTCCCTCTCTCCTTCAGTCCGCTTGGGGTTGACACATATGGGGGTGTTCAAGATGCACTTTTTAGACTCAGTAGCAATGATGGACAGAGCAGACCTACAGAACATGAAAAGGGATTTTTGAAGTCTTGGTCATTTGGTAAGAGGAGCACACGATTTGAGAGGCCCTGCAAAGCAAGCCTTTCTCAATATACACTTCTGCTTATTGCAAATCACAGAAGAACTTTTATAGTAGCTTATTTGCAATCTCAGATAGAAGTGGAAACACCAGCGTCAAAGTGAGTTTTAGAAATCCCCATGGGGGGCGCCTGGGTGGCACAGCGGTTAAGCGTCTGCCTTCGGTTCAGGGCGTGATCCCGGTGTTTTGGGATCGAGGCCCACATCAGGCTCCTCCACTGGGAGCCTGCTTCTTCCTC